>NW_019101952.1:0-4072 GCF_001856785.1 Myzus persicae | reverse complement strand
ATATTTTTAAATTCAGCGGCCAGAGATAAATGTTATTTGTTGTTTATTCCAAGCCAAGTGATATGATATTTTTCATCCATGATAGTGATATAAACCGTTTATTTTCTTGTGATATAAACCGTTTTTTTTCTAGTGATATAAACCGTTTTTTTTTACTGTCTGGTTATTATAGAAGTCTGTGGCTAGTTGTTCGAAAAATGATAAGATATTATTATCGTTAACCTTCTATACGTATACCAACGTAACCGAATAAAATATTATAATTCTGTGTCAAATTAAATTCTTATATATATTATATACAGTAGCGCGCAACGAGATTTTATTTGAATTTTGAATATTGAAAGATTAGTTAAGCACAAGAAGTGCTAGCTTGGCAGCTTCCAGGGTTATTAAATGTTAACTTTAATTAATATTTCCTATAAAATAATTTTTCCATCTTAGTGAGTTCAAATTTTTTTTCAGCATCAACCATAATTACTGAACTTCAAACAAAAACTTACTACAAGCTTATCATTGAAGACAGTGAACATAAGCTTACTAGAATATTTTTCCAGGGAAGACTTTACAAAGAAACAATGAACAAAATTACAATGGATACAACTAGTTATAAGTTATAATATTTGTTACAATAAATTTAAATGTATATTAATTAATATTAGCTATTTAATATCTAATAATATTAGACATTTGTTTATTTCTGCATGTTTGTAAAATGAAGTGTAATTATTGTATAAAAATTTAATATTGCATAAGAATTCTTAAAGTTAAGCCTCTATTTAACATAATTTCAAGAGGTAATTACCTTTTACCGTGTTATAATTTTTGATTTATTTATAAATGTAATGTGTAATAACTAATAACAAAAGAATAACCGATGGCTGTTGATGTTGGCAATGTACCTACGTCCTAACTCTTATATTATGATACCTAGTGTTCGCCGTACAGAACAAACAATCAAGGACGATTTAGGATATATGTACTTTAAAAGTAAAAGTACTGAAAGAAAAATGTAAATTCAGTTAGAATACGTTGGTAATACAATTGTAGTGTACAACTAAAGTTGTATTTATTTTTGTTGATTGTAGTTATGTGAGATTAATTTATAAAAATTGTTTATATTTATTTTAGATGAAGGATGCTATGAAATGGAGAATATTATCAATGCAATTTCAAAAAGGTATCTTACTTTAATAATAAAAATAGATCACAGATTTCATTGAGTGTATTTATTGATCTGACTGATTTTAGAACGTATAAAAAATGTAATAAAATACTAAATTTAGATATCCCATACAGTTTAGTTTGTTTTAGTTTTCAATTTTGTCACTTGAATTTTTTTTTTGCACTTGTTATATTACCAATTATTTTTAAAGTTTATGTTCTGCGATAAATACAACAAAATGTACAGCTATTATATTTACGTATATTATATAATTTTTTATTGTTCAAATTTAAAATTAAAAAAAGGATTAAAAACAAAATCATTTAATAATTTGATTAGAATGAACAATTATAATATAACCATGAAAAAATTTAATTTTTCTTTTAACAGCTTAGAAAACGTTTTTACCTTATATAGGACAATATGAGAATTATTTCTTTATGGTCTTAAAGACTATTACATTTTTATGTATTTTTAAACAGATGTTCAAAATCATGAAGACCGTATAAATACTTGACAATTATGAAATTGTTTCCGATGAATAATTATAAATAAATCACAGTGAAATGAAAAAATTTTAAATGCCCACTATTCTTGAGTGCTTGGCACTTATTATTGTCTGTTCGCTCTAAATTTAAATATTTTATACTTGTATTTTTATGTAACATTTTTCTTAGTTATTATGTTATTATGTCTGTTCGCTCTTTATCTTAATATTTTATATTTCTAGTTTTGTAATTTATGTAACTTTTTCCTAGTTATTATGCTTAATATTCTATTTAATTTTGCACGTCTCGTTTTTCAAAAAATAAATAAATTCCAGTGTCGCGGAAGTTGGCCAGTTCCTGTCCGGCCACGACGAAGGCGTCTTCCGTGACAACCGTGGGTACGGAGGGGTTGGCAACGTGTGGTCCAGGGCCTGCAAGGCTTCCAAACGTCTGGGGGTAGTTTGGACCACAGATGGCGCACTCAGCATTACACATGACGGAGCGATTCTACGACGGAAACAAAGACGAGAGGTTATGAGGACCATCACTCTGGTCGCGAAGCCGGACCAGGGACGGGCTATGGAGTGCGTTGCGGCCCATGCGGCTTCGTTGCACTTCCACAAGTCCGGAGACTTTACCAGGTTCGCCGACTGGAGGTTCATTCATAGGGCACGCCTCAACCTTGCGCCCTTGAATGGTTCCTCGTTATGGAAGGCCGGTGACCGCAGGTGTCGGCGATGTGGGTACAATACAGAAAGCCTAGCCCACGTAGTCGATCACTGTATGCAGTACACCACATGTTCAGCACATGTTTATTCTGTAATACCACCTACAAGTTATTTTAATATTAAAAGCAGGACATACTGGAATTATTGCAAATACCGTAAATTGCAATACTATAATGAATATAATTATAAAATAAATAAATAGTACATAATCTAATATAATATTGTGTATAATCAGTAAACACGTATAATATACCACAGTGGCAATACTACATAAGTCATAAACATAAAGACTAAGTTGATAGGGTAATCACTAAATATGATTGGTTCATAATTTTTGCTCTCGATCCCCTCGTGTTTTACAACTGTCAACATGCGTTTGAAGTTATGTCCATTTGAATGGACACTGGGATTTCATAGCTTATCATATTATAATTAATGTTATAAATACATCGTTATTCAACTAAAACGAATACATACGTAACATAGCTTATAATTATAAGTTCAGTTCGTAAGGTTAGGTTATAACTACGGCTTGGGATATATTGAATTCGCATATTTTTATTGAATAGACCAAAGAATTTCTATGTAAGATAGACATTTGTTTCAGGATGTAATGAATTTTAAGAACACCAGAAAAATGCACATTTTTGCATATATTGCAATTTTTATGATGAATACATTTTTCGTGCATATGACATCCTACATTAAGTACGACGTAGAATATATCTCACAATAGTATGGATAGTATGGACGTTTCTGTTTTTCATTTAAAAATAAAATAAAATAAGAATTTTATAAATAGAATATTATCGAAACATTATCGAAATAACTTATTATCGACTTACATCAAATAAAGATAAGATAAGAACAACTTCTTTCCGGTTCACACGACGTAACAGGTAGTGTTGCATAAATTTGAAGCAGTTTGAACACATTTGGAAAGAGGTCTTTATTGTATTTTTATCAAGAGCATCTAGAAGATCATTTACACTTAATTTTTGCAATTGTGTCCGCCAAAGCTTTACTTCTACTTCAAAAACTTCTTGATCAATATCATTTGAATAAAATTCATTTAATAATATATCGTCATTGTGTTTATATTATTGTAGGCTCGAATCGCCACTTATATGTTTATATTATTGTAAGGCGTGAATCGCCACATTATTATTGTTGAAGTACACAGATATACAGAAGCTAAAGGTAAATAAATGTAAGATCGGATATAATATGTAATAAAACAATAATATGTATAATTGTTCGCGCACCGTCGCGGAGCTATTGAATCAATCTCGCTAGCTGGCCGCAACGACACTCGCGGCGCATTTGTCGCCAAGGAAGAATAGATTTACTTAGGTGTGCAATAGGAGTAGGTACTTATACGACTAATATGAAAAAGAATATAACGCAAATTACAAAGTGTGCGCTTGGGCACGAAACTAAACTTATTATTGTTTAGGTATAAACAATTAGTAGGTACAATAAATGTATATATGGTAGGGGGATGTGATCACTCCTTAACAACGACCTGCCAAAGACCGGGAATAGCGATAGATAAATACATAAGTAAATTAACATAGATAATAATGAACAATAACAAAAAGGTTCTTATCTGGCTCCGTGATAACGGGAAGAGCTGACGCCTGGATCGAGAACGGCGGCCCACAATAGTTTCGCCACGAACAGCCTGAATGATA
>NW_019101951.1:0-4072 GCF_001856785.1 Myzus persicae | reverse complement strand
TTACAACATTGGATATTAACTCGATTTCTCATGAAGTGATTTTTTTATTTCGCTGTAATTAAAAAACGAATTACCGTAAACACTTAAAATTTACACCATATGTGTATTTAATCAATTCATATAATTGATAACTTTTTAAAAATATTTTAACTCGTTTTAAGGGGTTGACGGACATTTTTAATTTTAATTTTTTTTTTTGTATAAATGTCAATAAAATTGTATTGGTTTTGCCGAAATCAAGACAATTTAATACTCTTAATATATTGTTACAATAGAGTTGAAAAATCTGTAAAGTCTACAAATACAATTATTTTTACAGACATTTTAAGTTCAAATTTATACTAAATTACATATTAGTTACTAAGAATAACGTTTGTCATTTTGTTGTAATTCGGTTTAAAAACATCCCAATTTTACATAAGTATAAGTACCTATTTAATATTTTTCCAGTATCACTGACAGTTTAAGAATAATATTATGGAAAATATTAATTTAACTTACTGTCTACCACATTAATAATAGGTAATTAACTAATAACAATATAAAATATTCTAGATTGACATACCGTCTCTGCTCAAAATCGTTTTTTTATACAATGATGTAATATCGTTGAATTCAAATTTAATACCATCCATTACAGCGACCTTCTAGGTAACTAATGTGCACCAGAGCTACATCCACTTACCAGCTTTTAAAATTATTTACTTATATTACATTTCCCTTCATCCTGTATATAACTTATGACTTGTTGTTCAATTATATTTTTGTGATTGTCAATTCGATTACAATGAAGTTGCTCAGATCTAAAAACCGTCTAGTTTCATATCTTTGAAATATTTTAGTCACTCTTTGTTCACTTGGACCCGGCTGGTAATCGAAATGTTTCTATTGCATTCCCCTCTAGTTTTCTTTTCCAGTCAAATCATTTACACAAAATGGAATTAAATACACGGCAATACACCATTAAAAAATATTGAATAGTTAGTAATTTGGTCTTATTACTGCTGAAGTATCTAATAGTCTTTCAAAAAACAGCCAATGTCAATATCTCTCACTTGCTTAATGCAATTAGCAGACTTTAATATTCAACAGTATTGTTTGGAACTCTTATAATTCTGATCCTGAAACCAAATAAATGTTAAAAAAATTGTTCTAAATATGCATGGTACATTGGTACATGTCTTAAATACATATATTATTATATGTTTGACGGCATTTTATCATTAGGTTATTATTCGTGACTGAAATAATAGTTTTAATGTATATTGCCTGCTGAATAAATAGAGACACAACTCAAGACTGAGTATCAAATTGTAGAATAATACTTATGTCAACTAATGTAATAAATTGTTGTATATTATTTATAATAAAACCATTTTTTAAACGTATTATGCATTTATATTAAATATTTTTAGATAAATAACCAGTATGAAAGCAAATAACATTATAGTTTATTTAAGATATAATAATTATAATAATTATTATAAAAGAAAAATTGTTTGCTATTATACAGTATACTCAGGAAGATCAAAAATTATTATAAAATTATGTTATTTTAATTCGATTATTAAAACATAATGGTATGGGTAACTTACTTGTTGGCCACTCAGGGCGAGTGAAACTAAACACCTTTCTCTGATTCTGGCCTACCATTAAAGTAGATAGTAGTAATTATAATATACGAGTTTGAGTATACAACATAATGTAAACAGAAAATATACAATTAATTTTTGTTGTAAGATTAATTGATTTTTGATAAACAATACTTGTAATTTGTATCTATAACACAGTTTTTAATGGTTATAATATTTATTATGTTTAAAAAATGAACCACAGTATTATAAATTATAATATTATGCCTTTAAGAGGACCCTACCAGGGTTATAATATTTGTTGTTCTCGACTTACACACGTTCGACACAGCAAATGTTCATTCACTAATTTCAATAGTGTGCTGTTGGTGTTGATATTAGAATGATTTGACTTATGATCAAACTTTTAAGTAAGAACATTATTTGTACCCAAGCGATTTTTCAATAGTTTAATTTTCAATCAAGATATGGGTATGTGGAATATGTATTACAAATTAAAAATGATCATCTCGCTTGAAAATAAAAACATTGAATGAAAGCCTAAACTTAGGCACGGTTAGTGGTCTTACCAAGAGTCTTATAAAAGGTCAATCTCTTAGGTATATAAAAACTAACAGCATTCATTGAAATTGTTGAACGTAAATTTGCTATGTCATTCCTATGTTTGTATTACGGGGACAACAAAAATATGGGTAGCGTTCTCTTAATAAAATTACGATTATAAAGCAGCTGTTGCTTACACAAATCTTTATAATTAATAATAATTATTCAACATATTATTATGATATTAATAGAATATGTGACTGCTGGCTAGAACTATTTATACAATTTTAATAATTTTATATTATTCCCACTGTCACAACCATGACGATAACGACTAACAATCAGATATACTCTACGTAAATGTATTTTGTGTCATTTTGCTGAAAATGAATTTGCACAAAGTCAATTGAGAATAGTGTCACCACTCAAAATATAAAATAGGGCTTCGGAACCCACATTGACCATAATTTGTTACATATTTTTTTTTACCAGATTTTAAAATTTATTTTAAATGTAACTCATATTCCTTTATGTTGGGATAATTATGTGGACCCTCCCCGCATGAAATATTCATAAATAAGCCAGTTTGCTGATGACAATGTTGTAATAATTTCCATTAACAATCCTCTCATCACCTCAATAAATCTGCAAAAACATCTCGGAAAATTGGTTTACCAATTGGCATTTATCAAAACAAATATATTCATATTTAATATACGACCTTTACCTTTAGACTTGCCTCATATTCCAATATTTCTCTATATTGTGATATGCCCATTACTTTCCCTCTTACAATTAACTTTTTGGACTACGACTTTTAAGATTAACTTAGTGCCACCGCATCAGAACTAAAAGACTAGCTCCAAACAATCACCTTATAACACTTTTGTTTTCGTAATTATTCATCATGATTCATGGGAATACAACTTCTCAGAGTTCGTGTACAGTAGTCACGTGTTGTCTATAAATATCACACATGAGGCAAACTTAGTTTAGGCACGTCTTGATGTACCGAACTCTGATGATCCTAACCATTACCACGGCGAGTCTATACGATACGAATATTGTAATTATATAAAAGCATTATTATGGGTACTATGTCTTAATCTTTGGGAAGGTTACGCGAGCATGAGTCGCGGATGAGTCTTACGCTGTCGGAAGTCCGGCTTACTGTATGCGAATTGATTTTATTTAAAAAAATTTACTATTCGATAAGTGTGGTAAGATTAGCGAACACTCGATAAACCAGAGCCCACTTTAAATAAAAATGTTAAACGCGTGATTATGCATTTGCTTATATATTTAAATTAAATAATTGTAACTTGAATTAGCAATGGCTAAAAATATAAATGAACCGTGTATCTGTAAATATTTGTTAACATCATCAAAAACAAAAAAAGGTCGTCAAGTGAGTACTACTCTGCTATACAGGTGTTAAGTGGATCACTAATGGATGTGTTTAATTACATAAATTAATTGAATTCAATAATAAATCAATAATATAATATGTATTTGTATTATATCAGTTTATTTGACTAATGTTATAAGTTAGTTTTTCCGAAAACATAGTATATTTTATTCTATTATTGATATTGAATTATTTTAATGCCATATACATGTAAATATTTATACCATATATATTATTGTTATTAACTTTCGAGTCACTGCCGAATTACTGTACATCCTATGTGAATATGTTCGTAGATAATTAGGAAAAAACTTGAGTACCTAAATGTTTTGACAAAGTCATATTGACCATATTATACAGTTAAATAATACACAATATACTTACAAAAAAGTTTCAATGCAATCGAAAAATATTTTTTGATTACAAAAAATAACTAAAATATAATATTGTTATTCTTCATTTAAAATTTAAATACCAAAATTCGACCGAATTCGAAGGTTAGAATATTGTCTACAAAAAAAAATCAAAT
>NW_019101950.1:0-3912 GCF_001856785.1 Myzus persicae | reverse complement strand
TTTTTTTCTCTCTCCTCCTGGCCTTCGCGACCCCGTTTTAGGTTAGGTAGCCATGCCGTCCTCAGTGCCCGACAACTGGGACATGGAAGACAACTCCGACCAAAACCAACACAAGAGGAAGCAAGCGAGCTCTCCGACCATGGACACCCCGACCAAAAGGAAGACGCTGAACATCGCAACCACATCTAAAACACCGGCATCGTCGAAATCACCGACCACTACAGACACCACCGGTGCGCTCAGCGCAGCGACCAGAGCCACCGAATATGCCTGTGAGCTCACACAAAGCCTCGCTGACGAATACTACACCGAAGAGTTCATCGGCTCGTGCCTGTCAAAAGTCGCCAGAGCACTGGAGCAGGTGATCAACGCCCTGAATCTCCTCTCCAAGGACCAACACAAGCCACCCGAAAAAAAGGACGCCGCTACCGCCACCGAGCCCGCCGCTCCTAAACCGAAGAATGCGCCTAACAAAGGCAACAAACAGCAACAGAAGAAAAAGAAAACCAAATCTAAGCCCGACGACAGGACCCCCGCGCGGTATGCTCCACCGCCGAAGACGCCCACCCCGACCGTCGAACCGCCCGTTGAACCGACCGCGTCGACCTCAGCCGTACGCGAAGACGAAGAAGAGCCCTACACGCTCGTAGCGAGACCCGCCAGGAAAACAAACGCCTCAGCAACGCGACCCTCCAGACCGGCCCGCCCTCGACCAGCCGCCGTGCTCGTCAAAGTCCCCGAAGGCCGGTCCTACGCAGACACACTGCGTCAAGTCAGGGGTACCGAAATAGACTTCGAAGGACTCGGAACACACGTCACCGCGATTAGGAAAACGCTCAAAGGTGACCTGCTCGTCGAGCTGACGAAGGGCGCAAAAGCCATAGCTGCGACTTCACTAATCCGTGACCAGTTAGCCGCCACGATGCCGCAATCCATCGTCACCAGGCTCCGACACACGACCGAGGTCGAGATCATGGACCTCGACGAAATCACTACCAAGGAGGAAGTCCGGGCAGCCATTGTCAAGGCTATGCATGGTGACGAGCCCCCCGCCGACGATCAAGTCAAGGTCACCGGATTATGGGCGACTAGAGACGGCCGACAAATGGCAACCGCGACCATACCTGTCGCCGACTGCCAAAAACTTAAGCACATCAGGGTAGGCTGGACGCAGTGCCGGGTCCGGCCGCGCAGACCGGAACCACCACGGTGCTACAGGTGCCACGGATTCGGGCACTCAACGCGGCAGTGCACCGGCCCTGATCTGAGTATCGCCTGCAGGAGATGTGGGCTCACGGGACACACGCAGTCCATCTGCACGGAGGCCGCCGATCACTGCGTGGCGTGCGACCGCATCAAAGCCGTCCGCGTGCCTCACAAGCCCGGATCCGGGGCTTGCTCGGCCCGGAAGATCGCCATCTCCGAGATGCACGCCTCCACGATCCGAACATGATAAGCATTCTCCAGGTAAACCTCCAACGCAGTGCAACAGCTCAAAACCTGCTCTGTCAAACCGCAGCTGAGGAAGGAGCAAATCTGCTGATCATCTCCGAACAAAACTGGAATCCGGTCAACGACGATACCTGGGTCTGCAGCGACGACCGATCCTGCGCTGTATCTCTCACTACTAATTCAAACATCGCCATCGAGGCAAGCGGATCGGGACGCGGGTTTGCATGGATTCAGAGTCGAGGTGTACGCGTCTACAGCTGTTACACTTCTCGCAACGATTCTGAAGACAACTTCAATACCTTCCTCAGCGACGTAGAAACATCAGTTCGCTCGGTCGAGCCGCACATCCAGCTGATCGTGGGCGGCGACTTCAACGCTTGGTCACAGGAGTGGGGCTCGGCGCGAAACGACGCGAGAGGCTATCAGCTTGCCGATTTGGCCGCCAGCCTGAACCTGCTCGTCGGTAACGTCGGCACCACGGCTACATACTGCAGAGTCAACGCCCAGTCTATTATAGACGTCACATTCTACCGCATACGAGCTCCTTTCGCTCTGCGAGACTGGAGAGTGCTGGAGGAGGTCGAATCCGGCAGCGACCATCGGTACCTGAGGTACCGCCTGGACAAAGCTCTCGAGTTAGAGGGCTTTCCGGAACGACCGAGGGGTTGGTCCTACCGACGGCTGGATGCCGATGCATTGGCATCGCACCTCGCCACAGCGCTTCTACCGCCAATCGAAGAAACAACATCGGCAAACGAAGCCGCCGATCTGCTGGTCACCTACCTGGAGTCCGCGTGCAACGCGTGCATGCCGCCGAGGGCAGCACCGCCAGACGGTAAAAGACACGTCCATTGGTGGAATCAGGACATTAAGACACTCCGCGAAGAACACTGCCGAATGCGGAGGCAGTACCAGAGGTCAATGCGCAGGAGGAATGGCTCTCCCGAACATACGGAAGCTATGCGGGCCAACTACAAGGCGAAGAGGAAGGAGCTAAGGAACGCTATAAGATCCTCCCAAGCAAAGTGCTGGTCCGATCTATGCGCGGCGGTCGACTCTGACCCATGGGGACTCCCTTACAGGGTCGTGACCAAACGGATCAGCCGCCGCCGCCCGGGTNCCTTACAGGGTCGTGACCAAACGGATCAGCCGCCGCCGCCCGGGTATCGAAGCCAAGGGCAGGGAACCAGAGATTGCGGATCATCTGTTCCCTAACCACCCGCCAACCGACTGGTCTCAGGAACCCCGACTGTCGGACGAATCCGACCACCAGGCAGCTGACCAGTTCACACCCGAAGAGCTGCGAGAAGCGTGCCTCCGACTCCCGGCAGGAAAAGCCACGGGACCAGATGGGATACCCAACGAGGTACTCCTCCGCGTGTCCAGAATTGTTCCCCAGGTGTTGCTTAACACCTTTAACCGCTGTCTGGCAAAGACCGAATTCCCTGCACAATGGAAGACTGCCAGGCTCGTCCTCCTGCACAAGGGACCAGGAAAACCGATCGAAGAGCCTTCCAGCTACAGGCCACTGTGCATGCTGAACTCCACTGCTAAACTCCTGGAAAGACTCCTGCTGACGAGGCTAAACCGGCATCTGGACGATACCGGACAGAGAACTGATAATCAGTACGGGTTCCGGCACGGACGATCCACCGAGGACGCTATCGAACGCGTCATCCGTGCAGCAAACGGAGTCGCAACCGGTGCCGTCCAGCATCGCGACATTTGCGTGGTAGTCTCGCTGGATGTGCGAAACGCTTTCAACACCGCTCCGTGGCGACGCATCGACGCGGCCCTCCGAGTAAGGCTGGTCCCTCCTCCGATCAACGGCATGATCCGGTCGTACCTAGAGAACAGGACCCTTCTCGTCGTATCTACCAGCACGGAACGGAGCGTAACGTGCGGAGTACCCCAGGGTTCAGTCCTCGGTCCCGCACTGTGGAACGTGTTTTACGAGGACCTACTTGAGATCGACGTGCCATCAGGAGTGCAGTTAGTTGCGTTCGCCGACGACGTGGCTGTAATCGGAATCGCTCGGACCGGACCGGCTGCAGCGGAACTGTTGAATCCGGTACTCGACTCCGTAGCCAACTGGATGCGCGACAACGGACTGGAGACAGCGCCGCAAAAATCCGAGGCCGTCGTCCTGACGAAAAAATATATTTACGACAATCCTCTGCTCATCGTCGAGTGTCATGTTATCCCGGTAAAGCCAGCTATCAAGTACCTGGGCGTGGAGCTGGACACCCGACTGTCCTTCACGAGGCACATCGCGACGGCGTCGAGGAAGGCAACCGAATCCGCCAAAGCCATCGGACGCCTGATGCCCAACGTCGGCGGTCCGTCCCAGGCAAAACGGGCACTTTTAGGATCTGTGACCAACAGCAAACTTCTTTACGCCTCACCGATCTGGGCTTCGGTGGGGGTGAAGACGGCTAAAAACCGTTTGGCCATGGCAAG
>NW_019101949.1:0-4089 GCF_001856785.1 Myzus persicae | reverse complement strand
TAATGGAAGTTTGGCTGAGTTGAGTATATTCGTAACATCTTGCTGTAATTTTAAACATTCTTCTTCTGAATCACTACCAGTCATAATATCATCCATATAGAAATCTCGTCTTATCGTCTTGGATGCATTTGGGAATAGTACTTCATTTTCCCTTGCTAGTTCGTCTAAACATTTTGTTGTCATGAAAGAAGCTGGAGTGGTGCCATAAGTTACTGTGTTCAATCGATACTTACGCAAAACTTCGCTGGGATGCTTTCTCCAAACTATCCGTTGTAGATCTCGATCTTCTTTGGCTACTTCTACCTGTCTAAACATCTTTTCAATATCAGCAGTTATAACAATTTGATGTTTGCGGAACCGACTCAAAATAGAAAATAAATCTTCTTGTATACTTGGTCCGCGCATAAGCACATCATTCAATGCAATACTATTTGATCCCTTTGCGGACGCGTCAAACACGACTCTGACCTTCGTGGTTAAACTTGATGATTTTATAACGGCATGATGTGGTAAATAAAATATTGGCATGGTTGTTACATCGTCCTTGATCTCTTCCATATGACCCATTTCTAAGTATTCGGTCATAAATTTGATATACTCCACACGTAGTTGATTGTCACGTTGAAGCCTTCTCTCGACGTTCATGAAACGACAAGTTGCCATATTCAGGCTATCTCCTAACTCATCAACCTTTGAATTTGTGGGCAATCGTAATACAAATCGACCATCAGAATTTCGGGTAAATGTCTTCATAAAGTGATCAACAACTTCTTGTTCCTCTGCACATCGAAGGTTTAATTTTGAATAGCGGCCAAATAGCTGTTCTTCCTTCGGTTGAATCGCCTCCCAGTTTTCTTCCAGAGACCTGCTAATTCCTAAAAGACAAGTCATACCGATTTCACCAGTAACGACATACCCAAGTTTAGTGCCTTGTAAGGATATGTTTCCAACGTTTAATGGAATTCTTTCAGGGGTCAGTATATCAAAAAATATACCAGCACCTATTAATAATTCCACTGGACCTGCCTGGTCGAATTTTGGGTCAGCTAATTGTGTTGCCAAATTGTTACTTATTTTCCAGCCATCCTTGGGCCCCTTGCAAGCTGGAAGATCACTTACCACAGTAGGTATGACATGACATGCCATATTGAGATTGAATGATGAAATACACGACTGTACTTGAATATTGACTCTCGAAGTAGTTTGCAGCCGGCTTGTTCCAATTCCACATACTGGTAATAAAATCCTTTCACTGGGCAATTTCAATTTATTTTGGAGACCCTTGGAAATGAAATTTATTTGGGAGCCACTGTCTAACACTGCACGACATTTATGAGCCCTGCCATTATTGTCTGTGACTAGAACGACCGCAGTTGATAAGAAAACATAACTATTTGCTAATGTAGCTGCCATTGAAACTTGAGGTGAAGATACTGGTAAAGAGTTTTCCTCTTGTACATCGTTTGTTATGTTGTTATTGGTATTATCTGATCGTCCCTCAAGATGAAGTAGTGTATTATGCCTACGATGGCAACGACTACATGAAAACTTTGACTTGCAAACATTCGCTAAATGAAATCCAGATAAACAATTGAAACAAAGTCTTGCATCCCTGATTACATTAAGACGTTCTATAGCAGTAAGTTTCTTAAAACTTTCACAGGCATATATTTTGTGTTGGCCATTACACTTGGGGCAGATGATATTTTCGGTTCCAGCAATTAAAGTGAGTTTCTTCGATTTTTGTTCGTATTCCTTCCTTCTTGACGTAATTTGTTGGCTGTTCACTTCACTTGAACTCTGTTTATTGAAGTTAGAGTTCTCCAATGCAACACATCTGCTTGATAAAAAACTTTCTAATGCCTTATATTTTGGTAGGTCAGTGGATTCTTGGCGCAACTGCCAATCCTGACTTGTTGCTGGATCTAGTCTACTTACTATAATGGTTACTAGCCAGGCATCCCATTGATCCGTTGGTTGTTTCAAAGCCTTAAGAGCTGCAATATGAACACAGATGTGGGCATGAAGACCTTGTAGCTCACTTGCAGTGGGTTTTTGGATGTGTGGAGTATCCAATATCGAGCGAATATGTGATTGTATCACAAGACCTTGATTATCATATCTTTGTTTTAAGCGATTTATTGCAATTTCATAATTTATGTCTGTCATTGGTACAGATTTCACTAAGTTGAGTGCAGCTCCAGCGAGACTTGATCTTAAATAATAAAATTTTTGGGCTGAAGAAAGTCCAGTATCTTCATGCACCATGACACGAAAGCAATCATAAAAAGATTCCCAGTCTTGAATATCGCCACTGAATGTTGGCAGTGAAATAGGTTCTAAACGAACTCGACTACTCGAAGCCGACGTGCCAATTGATGTATTATTAATGCTTGAGTTAAGACATTTTTTCATATTAATAATTTCTTGAATTTGAGAACGAACGCAATAATAATCATCCTCAAATTTAGTACGTTCCTCTTCTTCTAAATCTTGGTCTTCGACTAGAAGTTCCAACTGAGTTTGTGTGTCATCAAATTTTTTGTTTATTACAGGCAGCTCTTCTTGTCTGAATTCCAACAGTGTAATTGGATCTTCATTTACGTCAAACTTAGAAACAAATGTCTTCATTCGCGTAAGTGATGCCTTAATTATGCCACGTTTTTTTTTTAATTCGGAAATATCCTTTTCCTGACTTGAATCTAACACCATCTTGTGCAATAAGTGCACAATATTATATAATAATATGAGAGTCCTATAACTTTACAGACACAAAAAATAAACAACTAAGTCGCAACAACTTACTGATAAGACTCGAGTATATTATAATTAATTTGTTATAATAATTTCAGAACTGTGTATAATTAACTACTATAATTTGTCACAGATGATAATAATGAAGATGTGTATATTATATAAGCAATAATCAATAACTAAATAATTCCACTGCCAATATACGAAGATTATATCAAAATATTAATATCAATATACGATATAACTATTGATTAAATTTTCTTCACCAAAGCTGTTCTATGTATTATTATACAATATTATACATCTATCACGTCGAGGTCACCAAAATGTACGGGCCGGGAACATAAGATGATAATATGTGCTCCCGGACACCAACTTATTGCAAGCCACTAACACCTAAATCTTAATAATATGTGACACTAGAATAGCTGGGTGTGTAGTGATGTAAATAGCTCGAACAGCAGTGGTCGGGGTTGCTGGGCAAATACTGTTGAGCTATGTAATGCTTGTTATGTAAAATGTATAAAATGTATAAGTGTGTATATTGAGTGTGTGTAAGACTTAAAACTATGGAACATGGGTAACTCAACCAATGGTAACGCAGATTGCAATTATGGTAAAATATATAATATAATAATAAAAAAAATGGCCCTTTTGGCCCAACAAGTAAAAATGTATAAAAATATAATATAAGTTGCCGGTTCGGCACAACCAATAAAAGATATAATAATATTATACGGCCAAGTATAATACAATAATGTATAAATGTATAATAAATAATAATTTAGAAAAAACTCACAAATTGTCGGTGCTCGGCTGGCCAGCTGCTACCTATACAGCTATATAATAATTTCACACACAATAAAATATAATAATAAAAATGTGGCGATTAGCGCCAATAAAATATTACAAATACGGCGATTAGCGCCAATAAAATATAATAATAAAAATGTGGCGATTAGCGCCAATAAAATATAATAATAAAAATGTGGCGATTAGCGCCAATAAAATATAATAAATAATAATATTACAAATGTGGCGATTAGCGCACACAAATATAAAAACAAAGGGCGATTCGCGCCCAGCACCAATGAATATAACAAAAAGGCGATTCGCGCCCTACACTAAATATATAAAAACGTGTGAGATTTTCAACTCATTCGACGCACGCCGGTGCCCTTATAACGTACGGTACTGGTATCTTATGTCGACTGATCGGACTTACGGCGGCCGTGCTAAACCTTTGCGTTCCAGCCGGCCTACGTCGGACGATAAGGCGTAATTGCATAATATTATATGTTATATAACTCACACGACAATAATAATTAAACAAAA
>NW_019101948.1:266282-421145 GCF_001856785.1 Myzus persicae | reverse complement strand
CAAGTGTCCAACAATGTCCAACAAGTCTATTTGAACATTGTTGGAAGGTTTCTGAAAAGTTCTGCTAACATTGTAATGCTAACTTCACATGGGTAGAGACTCCTGTTCCTGCACTTGTGATAATTAATAGTTAGTGGATACGTGATTTTCCCGAGCACGGCGCTCAACAATATTGCAACAGTGTGTATTATTATTTTTTGATAGAACGACCACGTACGTATTAAACAACAATAATAATATTATGTAGGCGCGATTTTGTGGGTTCGAGAGGACGACGTCACGGAAATAACGTTTTTCCAACGGTCTATGATGAAGTTACCGTGTCATGTACCTACGCTACAATACCATATTATGTCATATTATCGTCCGTTACCACTTACCGCGCATGCGGTTGTACACCGAAGAGAGGGGTTTGACGGCTAAATTATAATATGATACTGTTGTAATATTATAATGATACAGATGTGCATTTTAACGATAGTTTTTTTTATAGTCTCGTCGTTTCAATTACATATATCGTGTGACACTATAATTATTGCTAGCAACATTTAAGTATTTTTACATTAGTTGAATTATTTTTACTCTTTGAGTTGTGTTTCGATTGCTATTGTGTGTTTTTTTTGTTTTGCCCGAACACATGATGATTGTACAGTATATTTTATGCAATTAATTTTTATTGCCAAAAACTGAAAATGTGTTTGGCGAAGAGTTGGTTAAGAAAATTACCGGCGGTGAATGAAAATTCTGAATTCGTCCCCAGGGCTGTTACGTACGGATATAATATGAGCCCCGTAGTCTGTCTTTCGTTAAATTATTATTATCATTATTATTACTTATTGTTATTATTATTCAAACGTTTACTTATCTGCGACGGGTTTATCCAGTTGTTCTTGCAAACGGGGGAAGGTTAAAAGAGAAACCGGAGCTATTTGTTATCGTTGAATTTCACTCTCTTACTTTCTCTCTCTGTCTCTGTAGCCTCTTTCTCTCTTTCTCTCTCTCTCTTTCTCTGTCCCTTTTTAAAACCATCGGGCCCGAAAATTGTTTCCTAACGTCAATAATGTACGGCCCACCAAAGTCGGGACGGACGCGGTACCTCGGGTGCCGGCTGCACCGGCGGTGAAAAGGGTGGTGAGGGATAGTATTTACTTTTGTTCTTATTCCGTAGACGCGCACCCCCCGACCATTACCCCGGCTATAGCACAGTATCCGTTATACACAAGAAATGAAAATAAATATATCACCAGAGGAGGTACGAACGTTAATTTACAGCGCCCCGTGACGGGCCCGAATTCAACGATGTGTATAAACGCCCATTTAAACGGGGTGTGAAGCGGAGCAGCCATGTTACACGCACGCTGGTCCTCACGGTCGTTCGTGGTGTGCGCTTTGCGATGATTTTATTTTAAATTTTTCATTTCCCGTCCAATTAATTGTATTTTTATTATTATTATTATTATTATTATTATTATTTCGTCAATCGGGACACATCTAATTCTAACGGGATAATTAATTCACGCTTTCTTCAATTTCTCTCATTAACGACATCAAAGCCGCGCTCGAAGTAAGTCTCTCTTTGTTCCCTTTGTCGGCCCGCCACGCCACTGTTTTCCGGTAGTCCCTGCAGAGTTCGCGATGTGTGTAAACACGCTTTTACAGGGGGAGAGCGTCAAGTACATCACGAGCACTGAGTGCGTTAACAAATTCCTAGCGCGCAAGTAAATGTTTTCTATGAGACATTTTTACTTTTTGTTTTTTTTTTTCCCCCCCAGAAGCATTGTTAATTCTTGTGATGCAATTTTCACTTTCTATCCTTTTACACCATTTTCCTACATCAAAGATTGTTCGTTTCAATTAAACACAAGGTGGAAAAAAATAAATAACGCCAACGCCAAGAATTAGTGATAATTAAAAGGTGTCCCAGAAGTTTCGTATTTCAACGTAGAATAATTAAATATCCTATGACACCGACGGCCTAAAAAATGTGTAAAAATATCAAATGTCTTTCGCGTTCAG
Organism: Myzus persicae; assembly: GCF_001856785.1. Lineage (NCBI taxonomy): Eukaryota > Metazoa > Arthropoda > Insecta > Hemiptera > Aphididae > Myzus > Myzus persicae. Next base: position 419,129 of record NW_019101948.1, on the reverse strand, counting down.
CCGAACCGAGCCGTCTAGTTGGTTTTTAATTAAAAATACACAACTAAAGCGAAATCGGAAAAGACGCACGCGACCGAGGTGTTATCGAATTATTAAGAAGTGTATACGCTTTTTCTCACTTGAAACAATAACAACAGAATTCGTCATCCACAAAAAAACATACACGTTGCGCATGCAAAACATACAATTTTTTATGAATATTCAACGCGTGTACACAATGCAAAAAGGAAAACCTTTTTCTTCCGTTCCTTGCTTTTAGCTTGAAGTTATAAGTTTATAACCCTCTTCTGCACGTGTAAGTATGGGTTAACGAAATATTACGTTTTTTTGATCTAAAAATAATTCGTATGAATAACGCGGGGAGCGTTATGGACAAAATAAAAATTATGCTTGGGGTCTTCATAAAATTAGCTATCACTAATCCCGTAATGACTTAATTTTTAACAACATTATTAAAGAAACCTCATGTTAAGGTTCGTCATGGCGTCCTTGTTTCTAAAAAAACACATTTGTTACAAATAAACTTTTATAATATAATAGTATTTAACTTTGTGTACTAATGTTAAGACATTGGAAGATATCGGGCCCAACCATAATGATTGCAGAATCATAGTCATTTTTTTTTTAATCCAAATATACTTTACATACACCCGATACGAGTCGGGAAATTCCTGGGAGTGAAACTTAATAGGAATAATATTAATACAGTATTGATAGTACATGATTAACTAACGACTTATACTCGTACTCTGTGGACGAAAACAAACTAGGTATGTGTAATCTTATTCAATTTATTAAAAATGAATACGCATAATAAATATCAAATATTATCTAACAGTGAACGAATTAATAAAAGACTTGTGTATTGTGATTTTTTTCAAGTACAATTTTATTTTAAGTCAAATTATTCATAACGAAATCACTGTAGTTACCTAATGAAATTGAAAAATGTGAGTTCCGCTATGATTATCATCCATAATAATTTATGAGCGTATGTATAATCCACACTTCTTCCATTGCGAGTACCTACCTATTATAAGGTATTTAATCATCCATTCATAATAATATCCACTTTTATTTAATATGTAAGCAAAACATTTACAACAGCTTAGGCAATACTTTTAAAATCATAATCCTTGTTGGTGGTAGTATTTCACAAACTTTTTCTTTTGATACACGTTTGCTCATTTCATAGTGGTGTGTTTTTGTAGGTATACAACTGCCCGCAAAATGTATAAATGTGTAAATATTACATTTCGTCAGAGCCCTCGCTCAGATTAACTACACAAGCATATTATATTATCCTATTAAACGACATTATGAAAAAATGCGATGTCTATATCGTATAGGTAAGGACATTTAACCCTGGGACGATTCAAATTTACTTGATTTACTGATTAATTTATTTTATTTCGTCATGCACTCCGTGTTTGCTAAATCATATAGGCAGGTACGGCAGTTTTTAGTATTATAAAAAAGAATCTATCGTAAGGAAATAAATAATGATTATGAAAATATACGTTTTTATTTATCATACTACCGGGAACGATACGCGGGGTCTTTAATCCTCTGGGAATTACCGACTACGTTCCCAGGAACCTCCAGAGTTCCGATCATATTAAACACGATACGTACTTAAATGATACGGTAGTTTCTACAGAATTTCTAGAACCTTTTAAACTTCTAAACACACTACGGCGTGTAGGCGTATAGGTTTTTTTAAACAAAATAAACACAAATCAAATTTATCGAATCACTGTAGGTATATGTTGTGCAAACTTTGAGGAATGCGATACGTGAATTTGACACCAATAAAAAAAAACATCAAAACTTGGTTTGATTGCATGATCAAAAAAAAAGACAACACGCAATTGATGAAAAATTATTAAACGTAGGCACTCGAATCGAATCGAATATGTTAATTTATATTTTGTTCCTTCGTTGTGAAGTACATGTCATGTTTAAATGGATCGCTGTAGTTGAATTCAAAATAATATCCGGTTTAGCATAAAACAAAAAACTACTTACATTATTCAATACAACAGTGAAATATTGTTTTCGAATAAGTAGTGTCCAAGTGATACGGATACGCCGTATGCGAAGTAATAATATCGTTCTCCGGATTTACTTCCTTATACTTTCTATTTCAACGATATCGCAGTGCGTTCGCGATATTTTAATTTTTTAATTCTTCCCGCCAACGGGCGTGTGACAACTGACAAGACGGTATAAATAATTATCACGAAATTCGTCGTACCTACACATTCGTGCGTCGTCGTAATTCCCTTATAGTGTTACATATACACCCTGCAGGACGTGTACGAGACACACCGCGAATTCCCACCTAAATTAATATCGTTTATTTACGGCTGTCCTCGTCCTGGCTGTACATGTATACACAGGACATGCCATTCCGAAACACTCGGCAAAATGATTTCAATTGTTAAATTGACAACGGCGCGCGTTTTTTTTCTCCTTTTTAAATTTTTTAACTCGAACTTAGGAGAAAGTCTCTTTAAACTTATCGTTTAACTCGGTTTTATTCGTTTTGTTGTTGTTGTTGCTGTTTTTTTTTTTTTTTTTTGTATATATATTATTTCACTGCGACTACGCTACGCGCGGGCTCCGTGCGCGGCCTAAACGCCAGAGTTTGGGGATTTTTATTCTTTTTAAAGTTTGGCCGTTAAAAAATAACAGCGAAAACAAACAAACAAACAAACAAGTTTTTATACTTAGACGAAACGGAGTAATAATAAGGAGACGCGCGAATAGCAGCGTTTCGTCGGAGGTGCAGGCAGTGTTAACCACCGCCGCCACCCCACCAGGTCGTTTCGGGCGCATAATTTATTTGCAGTCGTTATAAATATAAACTGCGTATATTATGTACACAAATATAGTCATCATAAAAAATTATAATTATATTATACTCATAATTATAATATATTACGTAAACTGTGTGCACTTTAATGTACTATTATTATTATTATTATTGTTATATTATACAGACATATTAACTATTATTATTATAATAATATATAGTTACCTACTACTCGCGTTCTGTAGTAATAATAATGACGTCGACGGTGATGATGATAATAATAATACTCACAATATTGTGTACGACAGTCGTCGCGTCGGCCTCGCGAAACGCAAACGATAGCCGAAAACACACACACACACACACACACACACACACACACACACACACACACACACACACACACACACACACACACACACACGCACGCACGCACATCAGACGAAAGGGGACTTAAATAAATACGTCGTGGCCGGGGAAGCGCGAGCCCTAGCTGGCTTGTAAATAAACAATTCTTAATTAAAAAGAACCCTTTTCTCGGCGGCTTAAAAATGAAAAACATAATTTTACGCAGAGGTTGACCTACGACCGGGTAACCTGTCACACGCGACTCCGGAGCTCGTTGGTATATTATACCCAATACACGTATGACGCGGTGTATAATATGCGTATACTCATACACGTATATTATAATAAACATAATGCACTTAATTACCGGCCCAGAGCAAATTTTGTGCATATATATATATATATGGTTTATATACTACCGCGTATACCTATGATGGCACCTACGCACAGTAATTTACATGTATATAGATATACATTTGACTCGGGCCTGATTACCGGCGACCACGATATATTATTATTATATACGAGTATTACACGAGCCATGTATTTTATGTACCGCAAGCTCGGTAATCCGATATCGGTTTGTACTTAATAATAATAATGTGCGTTGTTCCTGAACATACTTAACGGTCTCCGAAAACACGCGAGCACAAGTTGTGGTTTTTTATCAATCGTGCTCACGACGACTTCGCGGTGTAAGTCGATTTTGATGATCATCGATCTCGGACGATAAATAAAATAAAAATAATATTTATTTGGGTACGTCGAAATGTATAGTAATAATATGATAATATTATACACGTTTTTTCTCTAAAAACGGTGTCGCCGTTCAATAGGGGTGCGCTACAATACGGTATCAAAATAGTATTATAATAGTGTTATAATGTCCTATTACTTTTCAATACAGTTGCGTATTGTGACCTTACGCGTTCGCACCTAATTAAATCGTATTAACGTTTATGAGTTGCACGCGAAGGGATGAAAACTAAACCGTCCCGAAAAGATAATAATTCTCATCAATATGTCTGAGATTCAAAGGTTGCCGCGAACGTGATTTCTACACCCTCTGTATTAATGAGTAACCCCGTCGTTGCGCCCAAGTTTCTTCAGTCTGCAAGCCGGAAACATTTGGCCACACACGCGCACACACACACGCACACACACACACACACACACACACGCGCGCGCAAAACACCATCGATGTGAGAATACGAACTTACGATTGGGTCTCATGTTCTGCTGTCATATAATATATCCGATGTTCGACGCAGTTGAGTTATCACATTACTATACTGCAGCACCTACCGGAATGGTTACGAATTCAATACCTCAAACATCATTAGGTGGTGTTCAGGTGTCGTAGCATCAACGGACGAGATGGCAAATACGGTACAAAATACACAGACTACTGTGTAAAATCAACTCAGTTTTGTTTTGTTTTGTTTTATCTCATTGTTGCGGTTTTCCGAGTGTATTGCAGTTTTTGTTGGTGATAAAAACTGATTTAATGTCGTATACATTAATTTAAATTAAATGGTAAGTTGCAATTGCATACAAAAAATGATTTTAAGCGGAGGGAGTCTGTCAATCTATTATTCAATTATTTTAAGGATATTTTATAACTAATTTATATTACTATTATTGAACTAATTTTGGCCAATTAATTGCGTAATATATTATTTTAAACTAAATTATTTCACATGATAATACTTTATTTCATTATCTTAACAGTAGATGATTTATAGTTTTTTTTTCTCTAAATTCCGATAAAACAAACTTATGAACAATCTTGTACTCAGTTTTTAATATGAACGGGTAGAAATCGAATACATTATGAATATTTTACATCAAAATGACATAAAATACACACATATTTGGTTGATTTCAACGAACTTTGTAAACATTTTAATTTTAAATCTCAATGTAGCTAAATTGTGTTCATTTTGATTACACAAATAATAATTATTAATACCGTTGAAAACATTGAATAATAATGATATTAGGCTTTAATATCAAATTTGTTTTATGCAGCTTGGCGAGGCGCTGTCCAACTGCGGAAACGCTCTGAGCGTACTTACCAGTCGACGTTGCTACCTCCCGGATGGGTGACCGCCCGGGTTTTTAGCAACACATCTTTGCCACACATAAGCGAAACACGTGTTACAATCATACCAAATAAAAACCTACTAAACCTATACAAAAAATACTCCCTACCGTACCAACCCACACCCAATGTGATCGATGTTGGCACGGGGTTCCCCTAATAAAAAAAAAAAAAAAACATTTAACATTTTACAAATGAGTAATCGTGCATTGAATAAAAATTGTGTAACGAAATTTAAAATATTATATCAAAGGCAATGTAGACAAAAACCGAACGGTGTTTGCACTTTTGTCGGCTTAGTCATCGTGCAATAATATTTAATTGCATTTTGACTGATCAGACAGTATCAATAAACAGTATTATATTGTCAAACATATAACCGTAATATTATGGCAGATAAAACGCTATTCAAAAAATAGTATATTAATAATATAATGATATAATAAATTGTAGCCTGTAGGCACATAAATCAAAAACAAAAATACTCACAATCTGACATCATAATTTTTCCAGAGAAAAAATGTTGATTCCTACATTGGCATTTATTATAAACGGACAGCTTTTAGTGTGTGTATGTGTGTGCATATTGTATAGATGTTTGCTACGATGTGGATATATTTTAATGTATTTTGCAGTAACGCGTAGACCACCGAGTCGTTTTTCTCAAACTCATTCTGATTTATAGGACGGTTTTTCCTCCCTTTTACTGCACTGGTAAAGCAAATGCCGCACAAGGTTTTCACTGGCCAACAATAAAGTGTTGCTATTTATGTACCCCTCGGTACAATAACTGTTGGATTTCACATTAAAAGGATCTGGAAAAATCTAGCAGACGGTTTTTCCTTCTTTTTTTTTATATCAAAATTATGTAAAATAGTTTTATGATTTTTGTACCGCCAAACGGGTGTTCCGACGGTAGTTATTTTAATTGTTTTTTTTTCCATCCACTGTGCGTCTGTAAGTCTCAAAACCTAAACGTTTGGATATTTAACTGCGGGCCAACGTTCAAGAAAAGTCACGTAACAACTACATGTACACTTGGACACCACAATTAAACATCATTGACTAATGACTTGTCCCACATAAATAATATTATGATACAACTTGTGAGACGGATGAATGTATAGTAATTCCATACACTACCATGTCTTAGAATGGTACAATGTTTATCATTTGTGCTCGTAACAGCCGAAAAAGTTAAAGTTTCACCAGAAAAATATATTTATAGAATATTATGTCGGAAATCAATGGATGGCGTCACCGATGAAGATTTTTCAGACCTCTCGAGTGTTGTATATTGTCGCAGAGTGCTAGTAGAAGACGAAACATTTTTTCTTTCTTTTTTAATGTAAGGAAAACGCTTGTCAAAATGGAAATATTAATCGATACAAAACTAGTAAAATAACTTGAGACCGTACAACAGTCGGCAATAGAAAACAGTTTGAAAACGTGTATTAACTTCTAACATTTATGTGATTAATAGACCAGCTGTGCCACCACCGCCACCACTCTCACCACTGCCAGTACCGCCACTATCGTTTTAATACCTAAACAGACATTTGGCATTTGGGTAGCGGAAACTAGTAAAAAAAATGTGTATTATTACGACAGTCGGTGGTTGCGTTAGATTTCAAACAAAATATAATTCCTGGTGGACGGTGGTATACAGACGACGTCATAGATTCACACAGACTGTGTACAAGCCTGAATTTCATAAATCATACTAATAGTAATAATATTTTCAATATTTTAAACATTGTATAACATGTATTATTAGTAATTTGTGTACTTTCAATTTGTGGTCAAATACTGGAATTATACTTTAACACGGCGATTTAGACAGGCAATTTAGCTACACCAATGTCTTGGGTTCTCATTTTTCAGTTACACAAAATCGTATATTTTTGTACTACACCTTACTATACTTTATCTGACGATTGTCGCAAAATAATTTAATTGAAAACTAAAAAATATGAAAAATGAAGAATTACAATGTTGTAGGTGCAAACGGGTTTGCATGGAAGTTTTAGTTACTAATCACCTTTCAATTCTAAAAGTTTTGGTAATTTAACCTCTCGCCCACCCACGCCCTCCTCGGTCCAACGGCAAGCACGAAACATGTACACGCACACATACACAAGCATACCAACAACAGTAATACGAACAAGTGTATAGTAAAAAATTAAAAATGTAAATATAATGTTATTATAATTATATTATTGAGCTCAAGTACCATGAGTCATGACACACATACCACGTCAAGACGTTCTCGCTCGACACTCCGTGAATCTGTTTCGCGGTGTACTGTTATTATTATTACTATTACCATTATTATTATTATTATTATTATCATATCTAGGAGGCTGTACGACCGAAACGATTCGTGCCGACGACGAACAACGTCTGAACAATTGTCCTGTCCCCCTCCCCGTCACCGTGATCGTGACCAAAATCCTAGATGCTATACGATAATATTTCTCCGCGGATAATCGGTGGCGTTTTGGCAAAAAGGGACGGCCGCGCCAAACGTGACTTGGCCCCGCGCATTAAATACCAACGCGTATACGTTTAAACATGCACACGTCCCACTGAAATAATAGTAATAGTACCACTACTACTACAGACGACTATTACTACTACTAATACTAACACTACTACTACTACTACTACTAATACTACTACTACCACTACTACTTGTACTACTACTAATAATAATAATAAAAACGTATAAACCGCATCGGGTCAAGACGTCCCGATGTGACCAGCAATAGCTGAAATTTAGTTGTAAATACCTGACTTGAATTGCCGACTGGGTGACCAAAGTGACCGCAATAATAGAAATTACTTATTTATGAAAAAAAAAAAATTAAAAAATAGTTTTATAATTAATTTCTTTATTCACGTATTTTGTTTACTAATGAGTAATGACCCAACTTCGTATTATTATTATTATTATTATTATTATTATTATTATTGCGTATTCGGGTGATGTAATATTTTTTTTTTTTTTTTAAGCCAACGAGTAAAAGGCTGGAAGAATTTATTACTTATCACTGGGAATTGGGTACGTGATAAATGTAAAGAAAATGGTAATAATAAGGAAATTATTATTAGAATTTACTTAGAATGGCTTTTAAAAACAAAGATATTGTCATAAGTGTTGATCACATAACTACAATCACAATAACAATATGTACTAAAAAATGTTTAACGTTTCGTGTCTTAAACAATTTTGATTTTATATTATACATTATAATTTGAAATCATACATTTTATTTTTACCAATTTAGTAAATTTCTTTTATTTATCTTTGTTGATTTAATATTTTTTGATTTGAAAAAATGATTTAAGTTCTGTATTATAATTAATACTAGTACACTGGTTTATGTTCTAAATAACACACCAGTGAAACTTCACATAAATATATATATATTTTTAATATTTGTTTTTTGATTTGTATTAAACAATATGCATTGATATCATTTATAGCAATAGTACAATCTAATTTTAACCAACCATCAATTAATTTTATGATTACCTAATAAATAGTATTTGATTCATGTTGATTTTAAAATTTTTCAGGAATATTCTCGGAAATACTCAAAATTACATTACCAGAAACTTCACTAACTAAAATCCCTCATTTAATCGAAAGAAAAGTTATATGCATATTTAAACATTTATTACGTTTGAAAAAAGTCATGCATTTTTTTTTTAATAGTAAAAGTTCAACATAATAAAAAATAGTCTTTTGTTCAATTTTCAAAATTAATACTACGAATCTAAAACAAAAAAAATATTGCAGAATTTCTCAAATTTTTAAGATTCTATATATTTTATCCCAAAAAGTTCAGCTCAAAGTTCATTCGAAAATGTTATCACTTCTGTGGAATACTTGAGTAAATAACTCATAAACATTCTTGGTTCAGGCTTATTTTTTATAACTTATTTTTATAACAAAAAAACTAAAAAATATTTTTGTACGAAAAGGTTTGCAGTAAATTTCAGTTTCTATTTCAGTTATGCTTCGAAATTTTTCTTAATATCTGTTTGTGAACAAATTATAATTTTAGTATGATATAATAAACACCTTATTGTACTTGTACCTTTGGATAACCTACTATAGTTTGATGTATTTATATTTGTTATAGTACCTAATATACTTTAATTTACCAAGGTACATTTAAGTGAACATTCAAAAATAAAATGAAATTAATAATTTAAAAATAAAATTGCACTAAAATATTATCATGTATGATAATATTAGATAATATCTCTGAGGAATTTTAAGACCAATATTTTATCGTTTCGCTCAATGTCTAATACATAACATACGAATCGCATTTAAATAGTTACACCACGTTATGTTTGAAAGTGACTTAACTGAATACCAACGATTTAATATATTACCAATGTCCAACTCTACCTAAATTGATAAATTTGAAATACGAATTTCCTATTGTATGGTTCAGAAAATTTTCGAAGCAACGTTTATAACGGTCGAATTCGATTGATTTTTATAAAATAGAAAAAGAAGTCAGAGAAAAATGTATGAAAAAACTAAATAATAAACACCACATCACACTGATGACATATTGTTTTTATTATTAATTTAACAACAGTATGCATTGTGTATAAGTTTATATGTTTGAGCAAATGTACTGTGGTTATATAATCGGTTATAATTTAAATATAAGATACTAAAAAAATAATGAATAATAATATAGTAACTCGTGAAGAATACGATTTTAATTGATATCCTGAACTTACAGGAAAACTGAAATAAATCCTTGTCAATATGAAATAATCGACATTGAGCAAAAAAAAAAAACTAATGGAAATGAATATACATAATACAGTAGGTAATCACATTATTGACTATAGTAGTTTTTATAAAAAAAACCTCCAGAGGTATACCTTCATATATTAAATAAATAATGATTAATTTGCTAAGTATCAAGGGACGTTTTCTTGTTATATTTACAAAAAATAAAATAAAATATTTCGTTGGGTTTTTAACTCCGGTTTCTCTATACACTCATTTTGAGCAAAACTGAAATAATGGTGAACACAATTTATTTGATTAAAAAGACCTTATTATAAACTGCCACCTAGGGACATTTTCTAACCCAGGAATTCATTACAATGAACATTGTTTATAAATGGAGTTTTACGCCATGGCATTTTCAGAGGAGAATTGACACTAATTTAAGAGTTAAAATTCGATTATTTTTTAATCATCAAATTATTGACCGACATTATCGAGAAAAAAACAAATTTAAATTGATCGTTTTACTATTTACATAAACAGTTCCTGTTATAAAGTATAATCATATTCAACATCATACTGTTCATTACATGGAAAATAAAAAATATATTATATTGAAATCGTGTAATTATGAGATAGAGAAAGAGGCGAGAGATACTTTTCTATACAAAAAACAATTGATTTTGCATATTTTCAATGGCTACAATTTTCATTTAATTTTGTTTTGGTTAATGCAGACATGCAGACGACCTAAATTGATTACTGTTTTGGGTAAGTTAATACCCAACAAATAACAATTTAATAATTTCGTACGTTGAATAGACCACTATTTTGGTTTGGCCTCAGAGACAGTTCTGTTATCAATGTACAATATAAACCGATTATAATCGTATTTAAAACAATATAAGGCAGTATTTTTATAGCATATTTTTTATAAATCGCGAAAAAAGATTACTAGCTAACCGCCTCATAAATATGAAATTTTAGTTGTGTATCGATGAATACATACTAAAAATTTTAATAATTAGAATAAGATGATATGAACAATACAAGTAAGTATGTGACTAAAATTTATATGCTTACGTTTTTAAAAAATAAATAAATATTTTCAATTATTTCAATATCAATATTAATAATTCTAATCGAGATTTCCTATAGGATAGGTGGCATAACTAAAATTTGAACACGTTATATTATCATATAAGCCTGCATCGTGCCCCCACAGATATTTGAAACGTCTACAACTCATTGACTCGTTTTGAGAACTTACCGTCTCGTCTGTACTCTTACTTGTCACTATATATTATAGAGATCGACTATGATAGTACAATGTGACGTGGTGTGTGTCTGCAGAAGCTACGGGTTTTGTTATTTTTATTTTAAACCCATTGTTTCAAAAAAAGCTTTTACAGTGGATAAAGTGTCGAGGTCATCGTTTTCAGCTCCAGAAAAAGAAATGTTGCTATTCATCAGGAAAACACGAACGCGCCCGAGTTCAAGGCGGCACGCCGTTTTCATTCCTCCTGTACGGCGATACGTTTTCGACGATAAAAACGAGACCAACAAGACAGCGTCAATAGTGTTGTAAACATCGTACCATAATGATCGACATGGACGGAAAATTCGAAAATCGGAGCAAAAATGTAAGTACATTTTATACCTCGCCGGTGCGCACATTAGTATCTCCGATGTTGTTACCATTATTATTACTATAATATTCGATCGTTATATGATCCATAACGATAAACCTAACGACAAGACTCTACACCGACTTACGTAGAGTGTTTACACAATGTCGTTGGATTGTTGGGTTGTTACAGTACGGCGGACGGACGCGATAATGTTTGAAATTCCTATGGGTGTAGATCGCGTTTTTTTTTTCAATCCCCAACCTCCGTTAATGTACGACATCTTGTATGACTACAAAATATTGTGTCGTTAAAAATATGAACACAATATTACGAAATTAAACGTACGCAACTAGAGAGCATAATAATTATGGTCGGGGGAAATAAAACACCAGCTCCCAATGTCGACAGAACATTATAATAATTATTACGTAGTATTATGTTCTAGATGCCAGCCAGGTAGCGGTAATAATGTAATATTAAACGTTTAAAAACATTCACAAAATTAATTATGTTCTGACCAAAAGTCTTAATTATTGCAATGTACACTCGTCTCTTTTCGCTCACATCGGCTCTGAGTGATGGTGGTGTGCCGTAATTATTAATTTGAGATGGTAATAATATTATATTGTTATGATCGTGAAAATATTATCACCGCATTCGCAACACAACTCAACTATGATGCCCGTGTAATGTAACATATCAATTTGGGGTAGGCGTGGACAAACTATGTACATAAAACTATTTACCTATTCCGTTTTTCAGTAAAATAGACATGAATTTTAGGCGGATCCACATAAACTTATGAAAATACATATAATATTTTTGTTGAGGTACAACTGATATTCGTCAAATATATACCTAACCTAACCTACCTACGGCCTATGGGCGCAGTAAACACCACTTTTAGAGTATTTGAATGGCAGACTTAACGAATAACGAATATTCACCTGCACAAACAAAATACACAATAACGCAATAAAATATATGGCCGTGATCAAATAGCGAATATTAATTTATAGAATTATGGAGTGCTTTAATTATTTTAAGACAAATGGTTGTCAGACACACGTTCCGTAAACCTTATTCGAGGAATTATTATTATTTTAATCGTTGCACAGCCGCGGTAGCCGTGCGGCATAATATTCTGGTCGGAAACGATTTGAGTGGTTATGTGGTTAAACCCTTGGAATTAGTTCAAAAATATTTTCCATAATCTGATTGAAATTAAATTCATTGAAAACTTAAACGTTTTGTTTTTAATACCTACCTCATGTTTACGGTGGGCAACGGGATGAATTGTACGAATCGTGATACACAAAACAAAATTGATAATCTCCAAGAGTAATTCAAAAGTATTAATTAATTCTGGATGTGCGTCTAAATAAATTAAATTTAAAAATGTACCTATTATAATACAATTGTACATGCACGTGAAAAAAAAATGTTTTAAAATCTGATAACGTAATGAGATTTTTAAGTGTCGTAATTTTCAGTGTCCCAACACACAAATTATACATTTAAACAATAAAAGAGTTGAATACATTGTCGTCATTACCTACTATGAGCTTGAGCTAAGCAGTTAGTTGTAATTAATACTTAGCGTGATGGACTGCTTGACATTCATTCAAAGACATAAAATCAACATGTTCAAACAACAACTATTTCTAAGACACGTTTCCTCGTTTATTTTTGTAATACCGCCAGAGTTATTATAATAAACAGAAGACTGTTTACCTTGCCAGATAATAATGTTAAGCTTCAACGCAATATTTAAATAATTTTATGTACTCCAACAATTATTTTAAATTATAGGATACGCGTTTGGGATAAATTCACATAAGCCCCTTTGGAATATAATAAATGCACATTGTTCAGTAAAATGTCAGGTCAACAGCCACTGGACTTAAAAAAAAGATTATTTTTCATGTTCCTATTATGTTTTGAAATGTCAACAAATTAATGCTTAGAGCAACCACAAACAAAAACATGGCTTTTTGGCGGAAAAAAATCAAAAAAAAAAAAATACAAAAACATTGTTTGCTTGATTTATATTGGATGGTATTTCAAATCAAAACTTAAGTTCAAGCTGATCCTACACGATTTTTTCACTAAAAGAAAAAACTTTTAAAGGGAATACAGGGTGATTCTATTTACGGTAGAAAAAAGTCTCAAAAATTAGTTTTATTTTGTTTTTATTATGTACAACAATTTATATTACGAAGTGTTATTTCAATTGAATTAATTACCGTATTCTTCTTAACAATATGTTATAATAACAGCTAACGAGAAAGAAACATTGGCCATTATATTATGAACATTATGTACTATGACATGCATCTCCTCAGTACTTAAATTAATATACAATTGTATTTGTATTATCAATGCGATAATATTATGGTGCAATAAATTAATAATAATTAGTTTAAGTTTTGTTTTATTTCTTGTTAATTTAATTAACATTTATGCTAATTAAATGTGCATGTGAGTGAGTTGGTAAAATAAATCACCTATCTAAAATCATTGTTCGCAATGTTAATAATTGTCGTGTAATTTACTATCTGTGAGGTTAGTTTAGTGTGAAATTAAGTGTGAAAAGTTGATATATTGGCCAATTCAATTGATATCCTGATGACACAGACTTAGACATTTTGACCACCCATCGGTGTGCTCTATAATTCTTCCCTCTCCCTATTGTGGGTATAATTGTGAAAATTCACAGTTATATTGAGTAATACGTATGTCTATAACATGGGGTTTCCTCCGTTTCGTTTTTATTTTTATCGAATACAGCACCGCAAAGGATGTTCAAATTAACATCGACCTTCAGAATAGCAGTGAAAGAGTTTATTTTATATAGTATAATTATTAGCCACTTCGAACGAACTTCAGCCTACACTCAACAATATCATAACGAATGATGGACGTTGATTGGAATTTTAAATTAAATGAATGACCGGCGAAGGACTTGCTTTTAATTAACCTGCGAGAATACAGACTCGCAGTAAGGATATATCTTCTAGAAAATATGCAAATACGTCGTAAGACTTCAATAGGAGCCACTCTCGAGAATTTCGTCAGAATAATTTGTACCTACATACCACAAAGGATGGCCCACAGTGTTTTCCCTATTTCTCATTTGACCCGACCTGACTGAAGGGAACGGGAAATTATGCTGAACCACCCTGTATACAATAAACTAAATTAGTAAACCTACCTATATAATATATTATATTTATGCTTAGGTACACAATATTATACTATATATACAATATACATAATAATATATACAAACTTTCTTGCCCTTCTTGATAATCTTCCTCCCGAACGGTCGTCGTGGTTCTGAGGTCAGAAAAGATAATTTGATACCCCCCTCCTCTCCTCCACCAACCACCTAACATCATGGTGGATGAGGAGCTATCGACAAAAACCACGCTAGAATTGTGGTGATAGCGGCGAAGTTCTGATATAGACATGTAGGTATGTAGGTATATAACACCCGTTCCTAAAATATATCTATTTTAAGCGGAACAAGTACAGATGAGAATAATAGTAAAAATAATAAATAATAAATCTTACTTTGCGGCGCACTGGTATTACGGTGAAAAAAATAAAATGCACTCTACGACACTAAAATGTGGAAAGGGTGTTAGTCGGAGTTATTGGTTTGTAAAGTTAGAAAATCACGATATTTTTTTTTTAAATTTTTTTGCACACCACGTGCGTATTATATATTTATCGTTTATATTTATTACAGGTTAGATGTAATTAGTTTATCGGCCTCACGGGTAGGTAAGTTGGTGTATAAATACGCAGTGGATATTTTATCGTATCAGACGTTTAACGGATAGTCGGAGCGTTTTACGTCGTTTTTATACCGTTTGCATATAAATCTTTGCTGCGGTTTTCGGCCGAGAGACGTATTTATTTTCCATTGTTTTTAATATTTATAATGCAATGTAAAATTAATATTATGTGGGTTTGATGGCGTTGGCTTTTAAATGTGTTTTCACGGATTCGTGTGTTATTCTGACGTCACGGATACGATTTAAGATAGGTTTTTATCGTAATCACAAGATAATGGTGTTTCATAAATAATATATAGGTATATAATATTACGTAGTCAATATTAATGTATACTTAAAAACTGGATGCTATTTTATCATAATATCCGTTGTAAAGTCTGTGTTTTTTGCTCACATTTTCTGCTTACTCAAAGTAGTAAATTTTATTTAATGGCCAACGTTTTCTATCGTGATCTTTGTCTCTGTGTTTGACTTGGCATTATTTCTTACGTTGTCTACGGATATCATATTATTTTCCGGAGTGTCGAGATTTTAAACTATAAACCTTTGAAAACGGGTCATAAGTGATTTATGTTTTATAGTGAAAATGTTGAACTGTTTTAGAACCAAATTCGATTAAAATTAATAAAAAGTATAATGCGATTAAATAGGTACTGCCTTTTTGCTATTATTAGAATATTATACATCCACTATTGCCGTTTTTCAAATTTCCTAGTGGAAGTTTTTGGAAGTTTACAATTTGCAAAACAAAGTTTTCGAGTTTATTTTATTTTGTGCTAAAATTTCAGAGCTTGATTGTATGGTTATTAATGATGATTTTACAGTACTCTAGTAGGTTTCACGACATTGGTTTGTTAGGTGAAGGTTTGGACAAGTGATCAATAATTTCTCAGAAACTATTGCACTTAAAATCAATCTCATAAAGAAAACTATGAAGTACCTATGCTTTTGGTTTTTCAGGAACTAAGCGAGTGTATGATAATTATATATGACGTATGATGTATATGTATAAATATATATAAACTTTCCAAACACTATCGTATCACTGGAAATAAACAAGTAACACATTCATAACAAATATTTGATTTGAATTACAATTTGAGTATGTTATTCTCAACAGAAAATTGTATTTTATTCGAGCTATTTCCAACTAAAATTAAAAAATACAAAATCTATACAAAATAGATGATTGTGAATGGATTAATAAGAAATGCTACCGAGTACTATTACACGTTACATGATACATGTATATCAATCATGCAAGTTTAATATTGTGTTTTAAATTAAAAAGGAAATTCCGAGAAAATTCCTAGATTTCTATCACCATAAAGTAGTAGGTACTATCCGACCCCAGCTGCGCAGTGAAAAAACCAATAGAAATCCGATGAATAATGTTTTTTAAATATTGCAATTGTATTAAAATAATTTAAACCTGCAATTATAATAGCGTTATTCGCGTATTCGTTTACGTATATTCGTTATTTGGAAGTACAATAGTCGTCGCCTAATCGGAAAAATAATCAAATGTGAAAGCTGTGACAAAAATATTTTATTACACTTCTTTCATAATGTAGACACTCGTCTGCAATTGCACGACTGATCTAATGCGCTTAAGGCTTATCCATGATGATGCACATGGTGTACATTATACACAACACGTGGATGTATAGTAATATTGGAACACAAAAAAGAGCCGTCGCGAGATAACGAAAAGTTACTCAACATTGATTTTATCCGTTGCCAATAAAGCTGTTTGGTTTCCGACCTGTTAAATTGAAAGCTGATGTCTAGCATATAGCATTATGCTCGTGTTGTTATTATGGATCTCGTCCAATTATTGTGTTCAAATAGTCTTATAATAATATTGTTTTGATGGTTGAACAAACATTAAGTAATATTTAACGATCCGTTTAAATGCACTGAAACACTAAATCAAAATAAATGTCTCTTGAAAATAAAAAATAAAAAAAAACATTCCCATTAATAATTATTATCATAGCCCAATAATCCAGATTAGAGTAAAACAATATTAATACATTGGATTTGTGCATGATTTTAAGCCTCCTTCGTTCAGTGGGCCAGCGAATTAGCAAAATATAATAAATAATAATATTAAGTCGAATAAAATCAGAAGACTGTCGGAGATAAAAACACGCTTCACACTGGCCATATTGTTGTAATATGGTGTATGCATCATCAGCGTCGATGCACTTTAAAATACTGAGTATCAACGACACATTTGACAAAAACCGGAATATAAAGAAATACTCGGTAGTTGATTATCGTAAGTCAATCATAGTATTAATAATTATCACAGTTTTATTTTTGTCAATCACGATGCGTGTTCAAAACTGTTATGTTTGACACACGATATTTGTAAAAACCATTTTGAACATTTTTATTGCGTTTCGTTTGAAACGTTTTATACAAATATTTTCAAACCAGGAAATAGTTTTTTTTTTTTTTGGTTAACAAAATTTTTCTATTTAATTAAACAAAAATAATAGTAAATAGTATTACTGGTAAGTTACTCAGAATCTGATTTATATCGCAATAGGAATTGCATTTAAATTGCATACAACACATACGGCACTATATGTCTGCATCTTCTATAAAACCTACGGCAAAAGGATGTGTGCTTTTGAAAATTAAAACATTTAATTCGTTCCAATACGTGTAGAAAAAAACAATAAGGAATAACTTTTCTAATGAGATTCTAATCATCAAATGTTTCATATTTAATCCCGAGATAGGTGCAGATGATCCGTCATTTATATTATATATTATGTATTTTAATATTAGATAAGTTAATTGATTGGCACTCACAACCATCACGAAATTATTTCCTAATCTTAATCGGTATTTTACAGTAGACAGTGTGGAATGGGGTGCAGCAAGTAGGATTCAAAATCTCATTTTTCAATATTCGTTCATAATCTTAGTTGGGTACTTATCATTCTTAAAACAAATAGTGATGCATGCAGACTATGAAGGAAAAACACGAGAGTGCAAAATGTATTTTTTAGGTGAGCTTTTCCGTACACCTTTCCAACACAAATAGTTACCGTCTAATGATTTGGTGTTAATAATCTTAATCTAATCATTTTATATGTTATGTTGTTTATATACTTATCGTAGTAGTCGATACACAGTGGCGGACTCAAGGAAAAATACCCAGTAATCAAAATATATTAGTTACTAACTGCTAATATATAAATCATAATATAAATATGTGTACTTTTATTGCAAATACTAAGGGGTCAATAAAATAATAACATACCGATTTTACTCAATGTCAGAGAAACGTTTTTGTTTTCCAATAAATATTTCCAATTAAATAATTACCTTGATTTATTATAACTAAACTAAATTGTATACGAATTAATTATGTAATATTGACTACCTACCTATAGAATGAACAATATCAAAATTATTGTAACTATGTATTTCTAATTTTTATTTTAAGTGAAATATTCATATTGAAAGAACACTTTTGGAAAACAATAGTAGATACTCAAACACGAATAAAAAAAAAATGTTATTTTTTCTTGGATGTAAGATTGGAAAGTTTTTCCTGGATTTCTATTCTTATTGTGAACTATCGGCCATCTATAATATTTGGTATTACAGATATGATATTATAATACATATATTCATTAAAAATAAATGCATGCATGCATAATGTATAACTCAGGTAGTCAATACGAGGGTACGCGCTTAAAACAAAGTAAGCCTTAGTAGCTTGTACCATAAAACAAAAATGGTGTTGCTCAAATAATTACCCCTCATAATACTATTATACCGACCTATAAAGTATCTTATTTTTCTTTTATCCATACTTACCAACCCACCCATGTTTAAGGTGTTGCCTGAGCAACACTTGGACCCTATGTTATACAAAGCTACTAAGTTTGGTAGCTACTAGTTATTACTTATTGGCACAGTAAATACACCATGCGCCAATAGACAAAAACGTTTTCCGTTGAAAAAAAAAGAAAGAAGGCTCAAGAAAAATAGTTTGAGGGCCCACATGGGGAAGGGTCAATTCGATGAATGACTATTTTATTATATTATTATTGATCTCTTAAATCCACCACTGGCGACGCACACACACAGTGTTACTAAAAACACCCTAAACACATGCATGAAGCAATTTGCACTCGTGTTCCAAAAGCAAAAACACGATATTTTCAGATTCCGGAACTCTGTCTGAAATAGTGACAGATAATAATGTAATATTATATAAGGTACTCACGTTCGCGTAAGACAGGCGCGGACTGCAGTTTGAACTGGTTTTCGATCTTCGCGTTGCAACCTGTAAAAATACAAAACATAAAACATTGGTAAAAATTTCGAACAAATTCAGAGAAATCAAAAACTAGTTCACCCCATGGAAATCCCTCCCACCATTAATCAGACACGAAAAATTAGTTATATTACAAGGACATGGATTGGACACTTTTGTTTCACACACCTGTAACCAATAACCAAAGAATAACGTCCAACCTGGGAACTATGTGATTCAACATTGACTATCAAACCTATTGTACTCAAATGTCCTAAGTATTTCCAGACGAACTCTCGGGAACCCAACCACTATGAAACAAACGCTTGGATTTTTGACGGACATATTATATCTATCAAATTTATTCTGAGACAATTTATACTATCGATTCCCTCAAAATGTTCAACATGATGTATCCCCAATGAAATTAAGATAACTGTAAATTGTAATGAAATATTGTGATTGTATTATGTACACTTTTTACGCCAAGAACCTATGTAATTATAATAATAACCAATAAAAATATATTGTGTGATCAATGTGGATTTTTAATTTCGAAACAGGGAAGACGACTCTGCAATCGTCTACCTAACCTACGAGACGTCGTCGGCGAGTGCGTCAAGTGTTGATGTAGTCAGTCGTGAGGAAATACGAAGATCACCGCAGTAAAGACAATAATATAATAATAATTTACATTATTTATATATATATACACATCGTAGGCACCTATATAGTAATTATATGCCGCTAAAACGGTCGATTATCTTTTAGTTTCCGGTTTCTCACAAATACCCGGAACGAATCTGTTTCCGGTCCGCGAGCGGAGACCGCGGCTGTAGCGGGTCTTAATTGAAATTCACTTTTGGTAAACGCACCGGAATAATACACTTTAAACGAATCTCTCTTATAAGTGCACTTCGACCGTCCGCCGCTTTTGCATAAAGACTGCACCGTTATTATGACGTATACACAAGAAAACATATAATATAATAATTGTAATATTATTGTGCAGCGGTAGATCGCATGCAGACGAGTAAGTGCATGTAAGTACACGATTGTACGCGTAAAGGCGACACAATAAATATTGGGACGTGTAAATTGTTATTGAATTATTATTTATTGCGTTATAGTATTTATGTTTCCACTGCTGCACCAGTCTCGAGACAATAAGACACTCAATTGTCTTTACTATTGTTGAAATTAAAATTCTTGGAAGGGGAAATACGCGAATGTTTTTTATTTATTTTTATTTTTGTTTTAGATTTAAATTTTATTTTTTTCTGGAGTTCTTTGTTTCCATATTATATGGCAGTGGTAGTATTGTGTGACCTCTCGTCCCCGAGTGGGTTTGGGGCAGGAAAAAAACACGAAAATGCAATAAGCTCACTTCGTTGACTACAACTACAACTGCGGTGAACTCGTCTGTACATATACATATATATATATATAGGTAGAGTATAATAATGATATATACATAGACACACGAGAAAATGCTGTCGGCGACGGTGACGGCGAAGGTGCAGGTAAATTTAATTTAAAGTACCCTCCCAAAAGGGCCCCGAGAAATGAATATAATAATAATAATAACACTAATACTTATCCACCGTAAACATTAATATTATCATCCCGGCGAAATAGATTTGAAGTTACCGGAAATTAATTCGACGAATAAAATAGTGTTTAGAATATTATTATTAATGTCAGTTGACTCATGACAATGCAGATGATCTACTTTTTTTTTTTTTCAAAAGTCTGCAAACAGTTTATTTCCATTTCATTACAAGAACTGACAATGTTTTTAAACTGCATATGTACATCGTTTGAAGAGTGAAGACATTTAATCTGTCCAGGGTGATAATAATATTCTAATTTATTAAAATAATTTATAATGTATGAAAGTACGGTTGTTTGGTTTAATTTAACTTCGTGAAGTCCATAAAAAAAAAAAAACTGTATAATTTTAATATGTATTGTGCACGATAAGTGTTTGTTTATGCATATTTTTAATGACTAATGAGTAATGTTTGTCCATTGAATAATATTATGCACTGATATATACATATACATACATTTGAAATACGCAAATTTTAATTTTTTATGGTTGGTTGAAAAAAAAAAATACTTTAGAAGTATGATTTTTTTAATTTTTCGTTTCATTCAACCGCGTGTATCATAGTACAGTGTACACCTATATTAAATATTAGACATACCAACGGATATAATGTATTACATTATATAATATTTCTTTACTGGGAATCAAAAAGTTTAGCTTTTAAGCAATATTATCTACTTCCGACGTTTTATTCAATGGATTTTTTTTTTTTTAACCGTGTGCATCATTCGACGGACATATTTAATTCGTTAAACTTCTTTCATTTTTTTCCCTTTTTTTTTTCATCACACACGACGGGGTAATAAGGTATATATGGTAAATATTATTTTTTCCAGTCCGTTTCACTTTATTATCATTACCGTCGAGGCGGTAAATATATATCCGAACGACCTTAGACTGACAGCCGCTTTCAGCCGAGCTGCAAAGCGAACATTTTACCAGTAGGTACCTATATCTACCTACCTACCCACCTACTTTCTGTAAACAAAATGTTCACGTACGTTTTAGTTTGTTCTTTTTTTTTTTGCACACGTAGTGTACATTTGAATATGTATATTATACGAATGCGCATGTTTTTATTATTATATTTTGTTTTGTTTTTTTCGTTCTACCCCGCCGGTGAAAAAATCTGGAGATTTAACCTTTTGTCCTGGGGGCGGCCGATAAAAACCGCCGTGTATACCTACCTGCCTGTCACGGCGTTCTCTAAATCAAATTATAATCATCGTGTAATCCGCGGACCATATTTTAAAACTGGAAACGGATTTGCAATATTTTTGTGTTCTGCGGACGGCCGATGCTGGGGAGGGTTAGGCTCCGGCGGCGGAGGGTGTGATGCGAATAAAAATTATATTATGCAACGCATGCCACAAAAACAGAACAAAACATTAACTGTACGTATATAATTATATTATGTACGTGTATAATGGGCTCGGGTGTGCGCGTGCGTGCAAGTGTCTGGGCGTGTGTACAGTGTTCACCCTTCGTTAAAAATTTGCGTGGGGCCCGAGGTACAAATACTTATAAATTATAATAATAATATTATCATTACTCCGTTATTATTATATACGGTTTATAAATGCACGCAATGTTGACGGACCTGTCGCCCGCCACCCGCCACCCCACGGTTAACGAGGGTAACATTGGACCGATATTCGACTTTATAATAATTACAATTAATCAGTACGAGTGTCAAATACGAAATGAAAAAATAAAAACAACCGTAACGCGTGGAAGAGAAGACCGAGTGCTCTCGGAGTTTCATAATAAATGAACATTTCTCGAGAGATCATTAGACAAAAACTGTGAATATTATAATATTATTAATGTTATGTGTGCATATTTGCAACAGTAAGAGTACTCCGGACGGCGGCTATTATACATGTATAAAATGTATACCTAACCCGTCCTGTCGAGACACGAACGTTTTAATAATTGCGAGAGTTAATCAATACATATAATGTTATTATATCATAGTCTGTTTAAACTTCGATCAATACTTTGGGTTAAAAACCTAGAAGACTGATAATAATTTGTACGGATAACGCCTTCGACTGACTACAAAACATTTTCTGCAATTTAAAAAAATAAAATAAAAAACGAGCATCTAAGTAACATTCTATTTTGAAACCTGATGATTGAACGAGTATTGGGAATCTTTAAATTTGTTGTCATTTTCATCCATTTAATATTTCACAAACACATGAAACATTATTTTTTTTTAACACAAATATTAATGACATCAATGCATTGAGTGCCGCAGTCAACATTATTTTCTTTGCGGTTTTTGTGACATTTGTTCAGTATTTTTGCATGTGAAGGACTTTTGTTGAATAATCTTTACATGGAAACTTTGTATACAATAATAGCGTTAAGATACCCCTAAGATCATTTATTGTGCTGTAATACCTATATGTCTTCATTGTTTTCGTCTAAAGCAATCCATTTAAAATGATTTTTGTACTATAAAACGTATTTAATTTATGGTTTAATAATTAGAATTTGATCGCTTACAAAATAACGATAGCACAGCATACTATTTTCTAATCCATTTAGTTTCCACTTTAACGCTATTCTTTAGTGTGCCAAACCACTATAAGAGTAATAATTATGGGTACTTTTTTTTTACGACATTACGTAACATTATTATGTTGTACATAAAGGTAAATTCGAGAACAATTTAATACTAATAACAAAGCTTATGGATTAGTTAACCTTCGTCGATCGTCATTGTTTCTGGAAAAGAACGTCAGAAACAGTTTAAAAATACTAGGACGAGTAATAAAAGTCGTTTGAGCGTCAATGTAGAACGCAAAAACAACACAAAACAACTCGGGTTTAATTAAGTAGATACCTAGGGTAAAAAAAGTAAGTGACTGTCATAAAATAACAAAGGACGTCGAGTAGTGTAAAAAACAGAAATCACAATGTTTTTTTTTTTTTTAATAAAACTGAATTACCTACATGAGGTTTAAAAATTAAGTATAGCGTGCAATTCGGACGTCCACTTCCGATATACCACCGATGAGCGTTGCATAACTGCCTAACCCGAGTTAAAGGAAACATAGTATTATATTAGAGGTATAACACCTACGGACCAAAATAATATTGTTAATGAAACGCAATAATAAGTATCGACAAGCGTATAATGTTATGTATAGTACGATTGTATGTGCGTACTTACATCTCGACCGCTGGAAAACGATAGATTTTCTACGTATGTACAGTATTATAGTTTGATTTTGTCAACAATATAATTAGGACTTGTGATTTTCTTTAGACTTTTCACAGGATTTAAAGGATTTAAAAACGCGGTGTGCGCACTAGTACGATACATAATAATATTATCTGATTACGTCATACAATTATTATAAAGGTTTTTGCTAATAGGTATTGGGTTTCCCCGACGACGATTATTACTATAGTAACAACAATCGATTAATTATCATAAGTAAACAAAGTATTACATTGGTAACGACTGCAGGCAGTGGTATAATAGGATAAATAGAGAATTTCTTTTCAACAATCGCAGCTTGAAGGTTCACTAGAAAATCCAATTTTTGAGACGACGTGTCCATTATTGAAAAACTGATGTTATTTTAGACATTTTTGTTTTTTTGATATACCTACACACTTATTTCGTTCAACAAATAAGTTTGTGTGCGAGAATATATTTTTAATACAAACAGCGATATTGTAGTTACAAAATGCACACGTCTTACGCGATGAGGGGCAATTGGTTTCAAATTTGTTTTTAAATGTATGGCTATCGTAACGTTTGCAGCTTATGGCAATTTTAGGGAGTTCATTAATGATTATCGTATAGACACAACAATTCCGATAACGAACACCAGTCAGTAAATCAGTATTCGTGGTGATGATTTAGACTGAAAATAAAAGCAACGTCCGGTCTCGGCAGCTATTATATGTATATCTACCCGCAATCTGTTGACGGGCAAGCATAGGTAGGTACTAAATGATGCATGCGACCATCCCATTATATTGGTAACATTTCGTGGGATATCCCTTTATTATTACATTTTAGCATCGATTCTGTTGTGTGGACGTGATTATATTATGTCGATGTAGATATTGTAGATTTCCATTAAACGTTTGGTTATTATGGTAACTAAACAAATCATTTAATTATTATATCGTTGTATCTGTTTTGGTATAACATTTTTTTTTTATAAGTAACGCCTTAATTTCACTGTTCTCCATTTGTTGAGAGGGTATTGCAATTCATTTAAAACATTATGTAGAGCGCCTATATGCATCCACCTCGTAGGTATAATGGCCCCCAACAGTCAACACATAAAATATGTAATATTAGTAGACAAAAACATTCATAGAATGAAATATTGAAAAACGATCACATATGAATGGTGTTTGTTATTGATGTACTTGTAAGGCATCTCTGCTTCATATTCTCTTTATATTAGTATCATCTTGTCGACTATCATCCTTTCGTTATTGGACTTCAGTGACACTGACTCCGTTTTGTTGACATGATTACATTTTCCAAATCGATGCACATACTTCAGATTGTCGTTAGACGTTTAAGACAAGACTCTAAGATATTTGGAGATTAAGGTCACCACTCAAATAGTTTTAATATTATCTGTTCTATTTTTTTTCATCAATGTTTAATCGTTTGTCGTCAACTGTTTAGCTCTTGACAGTTGACATTTTAAGAGTAATTTTCAATACTTTTAAAACAGTATAGAAACTTATATAGAGTATCTAGGTCTTATACACTTTTTTCACGTATTGGCCATCAACATTGAAACTCTGTAATATTGGGAGGCAAAATCTTAATACAATATCACTTACGATTGGTGCGTGTTGTTGAAGCACTTGAAAAGTATCTCCCCCCCCCTTCAATACACAACAAGATAATTACATATATTACTACACTATAAATTTAGTTATAACAAGGCGTTATACACAACCAATAGTATGAATTCATTAATGGCTTATATATTTATTACCATTAGAAAAATATGTTAAGAATGATTACAAAAAGAATTGACGTTTTTCTCATTTAATAAAATAGTTATATTCTGAAGTATAATGTGTTATCTTTATAATGTATGTATTATAATAATACTTCAATGGTTCAATGATAAATTTATATTTTCTATGTATAAAATATGTTGTGAGGTAACACAGTAAATTATCACTCATTATTATCAATCTGTGGATTTATAATAGTAACAATATGTAAGCAGAAATTATTCTTAGTCGTCTGTCATTGTCAAATTAATCACATATTATTATTATTATATCAAATAATTGTATTAATTAAATAAGTGTTCTTTGATTCATAAGAATCACAGCGATTTGTAAATATGTACCAAGGTAGTACGTACATTTCTCGCATGTGCATGAAGTGTACATGTGAATGAATTTCGTGTAAAATAAATACTTTTATAAATTTCAATCTTATTTAAATTTAATACTATGATAACGTTGTATGTATCAGACAGGTAACGAAATTAAAGTTTCCATTCCTGCGAGTAAAAGACAAAGTAAAATATAACATTTAACCAATCAA
This sequence comes from Myzus persicae, assembly GCF_001856785.1. NCBI lineage: Eukaryota > Metazoa > Arthropoda > Insecta > Hemiptera > Aphididae > Myzus > Myzus persicae. The sequence continues at coordinate 392,203 of NW_019101948.1, read as the reverse complement.
CGTTACAATATTGTGTCAATTGCCATCAATTAGTGTCATATGCAACGATATTAATAACATATATTGATGGTACAAATGTATAATGTTCATTGTAATATGTATCGTATGTATATTATGTAAATGTATAATATACTCTATTACGAGTATAATTCTTTACAATTCATTTAAATCAACCCATGGACAATCAAGTGATGTTTCTGAAATGAACAAACTCTTACCGACGTTGATCGTATCCGATCGTACGCGATCGTATGTGATCGTTATATTATATGTTGTAGTAAATTGTATATTAAGTAATCGTGTTTCCAAAAAAAATCAATGATACCTTCAAATCATATATAAAACAATATTATGTATTACATTTTATAAACGGTGTAACTTTACGTAGGTACTTGGATAATAAAAATACAGCGTGAGACACTAAAATGGTCTGCACGCCATGCACGTACTTACCTATTATCTATGTGTCGAAAGAATTTAGTATTTTTTCGATATTGTCTTAATACGTCATAGTAAAATTGAAAGTTTAATTTGTTTGATATTTAGATACATCTAAAAAGAATTTTAAAATGTCAATATTTATTTAACATAGTTTGTATATTTATAAGCGTTATGCATAAACTATCACATTATAATATAATGGTATATCGCATGGGGCTGAAAATAAAGTCCATGGCATTACACAATACTAGATTAACGTGAAGTTGCGGTTTACGAGGAAAAAACGGAGAAATCGCTCTACAACATAATATGCAATTTAAAAGACGATCCTAGGCAAACTCAGTTTTATCCTATATTTAATTTAAATTGTTTTTGTATTGATTTTAATAGTTAATTTTTCTATTAATTAAACGTAAGGTTGACATATTTTTTTCCACATGTGTTATATTGTTATAACTTATGATATTATATTAATATCACATAAATAAACGAATATTTACAATTTATAATTATTGTTATTAAATTATAAGTCAATACCTAACAATTTTCATTTTTTTTTTTTCATTTTCATTTAATTCATTATTACTTTGATTCAATTCAGGAGTGTTTTATTTTATATTGCTCTAACCACGTTACCTAAAACATTCTGTGACAAAAAAAATAGACACTACCCTCGGGTATCATGAAATTTGACGAAAATATGTAATATTATAGTAATAGATTTGTTGTGATTATTTGATTTCTACCATCAAATAAATGCAAAAATTTGAATCTGGATCATAATATTATTATGTGGATTAAAAAAAACTCATTGGGTAAAGAAAAAAAATTGTAATAAAGGATCATTTAATAGTTGTTTTATTGTTTATTAATAAACTAACTATCACTTACTATCAATTACTCTCAAACGAAAATAATTATTATCGCATCGATACTACAACTGCAGTTTTATATTCACAAAAATAAAAACATTTTCTAATGTTTTTTTTACGGCATAGAATTTATTAAAAAAAAAATATATGTCATTATTTGTTTTATTATTGTACATAATGTAATTTAAATTTCCAAAATAATGTCCCTTTTTATTTTGATACATTTGGGGAAGATAAAAAAATCATTTCATATTTTGTTATTCGCGGAGCCATATTTGGCTTCTATATGGTAATATCACTAATATTTACTGTGATACTATGATAATATAGTCTCATCGAAATTATTTTCAAAATACTTTATAAAGTAATATAAAGATTGTCAATAGGAGGGTGTAATTATGAAGGTCCATAAACTTTTTAAATTGTGCGAGTATACAAAGGAGAACTAGAGGGTTTTATTCATAAAGAATTTAATAAATACTTATACAATATACATATATTGCTAATAATTAATTTCTCCTTTCATTTAACCTGGAACGTAATCGAAACGGAAGTTGAATAATTAACCTCAAACCAAATTTAATCATTAAGCAGATTCTGTTGTATAGTGATAAGTCTGAAAGAATGTGCATTAAACATACGTTAAATATGAAACATGAATATGATTACGACATTAAATATTCAAGTGTATAGATTGAGAAAGCTTTAAGTAGTAATCATGAAGGCATAAAGGCAGCAAATATCGTTGAAACTTCGTCCAAGCGCATCTCTGGTTCGGTTGTCTTGCATTATAAATGGTCCAAATTGTTTTATGACTGTAATATACGGGAATATTCATGAGTATAAAATGCACCGATTAGTACATATTTAAACAAGGAAAAATGTCAAACGGCTTAAGTAACGACTCGGTGACGGTCTCGGTTCGAGACGATGATGAGAAGTAATCCGATAAAAAGCAGAGCGTATATAAAATATGACGCGTACTTACAGCAGTCGTTTGAATAATAGACGTTATACCTGCCTACCTGCCTGCCTGTCTGCCTAACCCGCCGCACTGAACCCACTTTAAATCCGACCGACATATTTTATATTTTATGTTCCGCGACACAAAACCATACAATACGCCGACAACGGAAGTGTGAAACAGTGTACACGATTTAGATACTTTGGGGTACGCTGAATTGTCAATATTCTAAACAAGCTGCGGAATTTAAAGAGTTCATAGGTGAAGTTCTCAATTACGAGAAAATATGTGTTCACGAGTTATGCCTAAAACTAGAATCATTACTCGGTCACATTGACAACCGTTATTGTTTTCATTTGTTCTCGTATTCGATTTCGTTTTCGAAAAAAAAAAAAATGAAAAAATAGGAAAAAGATAAAATCAATAGAAATACTATTTGTTTTGTAAATTAATTACCGAAGCGAAGCACGGTGGTATCTTGTTGACCTAACAACATTATTTTTTTTATAAAAACTATTATAAAGAAGTCTTGCCAATGTCATCTTCTAATGTAATGCACACCTAATTTGAGTTTAATAACCAATTAATTACAATTTTAAGTTCTAACGCTAACGAACAATAATTAATGTAAACTATTTTTTAAGAAACTAAACCCGAGCTATGAGCTCGGTCACCGGGTACTTTTGCAATAATTATTGTATACGTTTTATTTAAAAAATGATTTTACCACGACTTTCTAGGTGCGTCTGATGATAATATTATCGTGTGGGTGGGCCGGATAAAATATTACAATAATTATAAATGTAAACGCGTCGGAATAACAATGCCAATTGGAGCGTGATTAGTTATACGATTCGGCCTCGGTGGTTGTTCGTTTAGTGGTGTATTATTTAATCTGCGAAAAGGGTCGTGCACTGACGAGTGAGTAGCTAATAAACTAGTTAGGTGTGTGCGTACCTGTATACACTCGCCTACTGCAAACGGCTCAGACACACAAAATTTACCAAAAACCAATGTCCTGTTAAACGCGTGGTCACCGGGTAGTACACGGTACACGGTACATGGTATACCCAGAGGCTCGGCATAAGCGGTGTATACGAGTGCATGATAATTATATCGTTTCGACCGTCGCGGTGTGTACACACAAACACCGACGGCCACAGCCACAATCGGCATAAATTGTTATACGTCATAATGAATAATATTACAACCTCGTCACACCGCACCGCCGCCGTCCGGTCTATACGGTTATAAAGACTTTTGTAGGATAATAATAATAATAATAATAATAATAATAATAATAATAATAATAATAACAATAATAATAATAACAATATATTATAATGTAGTGTGCTGTAGTTATAGTTGTAATGCGTACAAGTGGGCGGAATACGATGAATTCGATTATGTCGAAAAACACATTTAACTAAACATTGTTGGCGTTAGTATAGGGTGGTTTGGCCAAAAATTAATTAGGTCACCTACTAAATTTAGAAAAAAATAAAAACTTAAACATCTATCGATTGAAAAAATTATAATTCTATAATTAGTTGGTTATTTTTCAACTCATTTAACCAGTACCGTATTAATATGATAATATTATATTGTAGGTACTCGAGACTTGACGCCAATTATTCTTGAATGCATTCTTATTATTGTATTCGTAATTATTGGGATACAAATTTCAACTAAAAACATTATGGGATATATATTTTTTTTTTTTTAAGTTTTGAAAATATGTTTACTGTGGTTACGCCGCAATAACTTACCATTCGTTTTCCGCAACTTCGAAAGTCTGTTATTAGACATTTTTACTTGAAGTGTTTTCATGAGCACCGATTAGGTTTATTATTTATTTCATAACCGAATTTGATTACCTACTTCGTTTATTCTTAATTTAAATTTTTTATAAGGCTGGATTAATTTATTATTTTAATTTTCGTTTTATATGGTTCCAATATCTGATGTTTTTCATTGTATGAAAACCTCAAGAGACAACCTTAGAATACTAATATCGGGACTTTTTTAGTTTAAACTTATATAATCTCTATGACATATTTGGAATTTTTATCAGTGTGTTCAAATTTAGTTTTGTTTTTTGGTTAAAATAAAGCAACTGTATCAATAAATCATCACATAAAATGATAATATTCTCATCATGTTATATGAAAAAATTGAAAAACTGTAATAAGTTGTTTTCTTGGGCATAACTACTACCCACTGTATTATTGATGATTAAATCACTTAAAATCAGTCTTTATTTTATTAGTCATTTTGTTCATTCATTGACACTGTAATACAATTGTTTTTAAATTATTCTTGATAATCCAACAATAATTCAGTTCGACGAGGTCATGTTTTGATGTGTCCCGTAATTTAAAATGTTTTGCAAATTTCCTAATCCAAAGTTGTAATAAATTGTTATGTCGAATATACTTTAAATTATTAGGTTGAGAAACATACACATTTTAAATTGTTTGAAACTATTTGGAACTAAAAAAAATGTACATAACTTTATAAAACTCAATGAATGACGTAAACATAAAATAAATTAACGGCATTTTGATGAATTATAGTGATTTGGCTGACATCCAATGTATGAGTAAAAGACTACAACTATTGGCATCTACAGGAAAAATAATGGTAATATATTATTAAAAATAAAACGTAAATAACAAAACAAAGTCTAAGCCACAACATATAATATATATAAATATAGCTATATGAAGTAATCAAATGTATTTTTATGTATACATGATAGGTATGAAAATAGTAAACACTTTACCGAAGATGCACTATTCTTACTTGAATACATTTAAATCCATTAGCATGAGTAGAATTTGAAATGCATGGACAGACATTTGTCAGTAATATGATAAAATATTTCCAAAATATATTTTTTAAATGATATTAATAGATACCCGCTTAACTCAAGCTTTACGGTCTTTAAACATAGATTTATCTTATTTTATATTTATTAAAATTACTTGTGTTGTATTTTTTTTATGTAAGTACAGATACTCATTTTATTAATAAGAAAAATACCAATATTTGTATTTATTTAAAAAGTGTATTTCAATTTAATCACTCGAATTTTTATGAATGACCTTTGTATTTGTATTTTAAAGTAAAATGCTTTTTTCATTTTCTTATAATTGTCCTAATAAATAAAACATACTTCAAAGGTATAATATGATTAAGAATATAAAGAAAATAAGATGCTTAATTTTGTATTGAATTCTGGTCACAATAAAAATAAAAAATAGTTTTTAACTTAAAAATTATTTCTTCGAAGTACCTTCTAGATAAATATTGTACATTTAATGGCATCAATTTCCGATGAATACATTTTTTACGAATTATATTTCATTAATATTGCACTAAAGTAATTAATGTATCAGTGATACATATCTGGATGATTATATTATTTCTTTTGCTGTTCGATTCTATACTCAGGAAAAGTTAAACTTTTTTTCATTGGCACTTGAGTGAAATTTTTAATAACTAATTTAAAAAAAACGATTGCAGTTATTTAAATTGGTTGTAATATACGTAAATTTAAATATTCTCCAATAATTAAACTCAATATGTTTTTGATTTGAAATAAAATAGAGATAGATACTTAATATTATTAATAACAATACCTATTTAATATTTCGAGTTCTAGGTATTTAAGCTGGAAGTTATATAAAAAAAACTCACAATAACTTTAAAAATGACATGCAACAGCCATTATATATATTCAATATTGCATAGAATCCGTCTAGTCTTTATATCCTTATTTACCAAACGTCATCGAAAACATTTCATCCGAACACGCTTCAATATCGTGAGTCAAATGTTATAAAAGTACTACGATACTAATTATTACAGAACACCTACCAGTTGATACCCTAAGTATTGTGTACATGCGACTTTATAATAACTTTCGAGAATATCTGATTGGGAGTACCACTTTTCCGGATAAATATATAACAATTTACAAAATAAACTAGGTGTACATTATATATTTCTACGTGATTCATAGCACTCCAACCAATTGAGAACATTGCATTATTTGTTATATGACCTAATAATGGTTTACTTGTTATGGTATACCATTTGTCTAAGTCTCTATGACTAAAACCACTATTACTATGACTCTGGTAATTGAGTTATAAAAAAAAGCAAAGTAAAGGGGCGATGTCATCACATCACAACCATTTTCATTTTCCACTCTGTATAATTAAAAATTCCTCTATGTCATGATATATCAACTCAATCTATATTTATATTTTGCAACAAATTTCTAACCAATTATAATCTTTAAAATCATAGTTTGTAGGTAATTTATTAATTGTCGAACAGTTTTTTAAATTTATTTAGATTTTAACAAAAACGTAAATAATGTACATTGATAATTTTTTTTTTAATTAGTTGAATATTTACCTGTCTCTTACTTGGTAATGGTTTCAAAATGGTAGCTTGGTGGTTCATTACAAATTTATACAAATGACTTGCAAATTCACATAAGTGAAAGATTGAAATGTTTACTAAGTGTTTGAGGCTGAGTGTGGGCGACATCTCACTTGGGGTAGCTTGTAAAATGAGAGTTTGACGTCATATCTCACAAGTTCATAGAAATGTCATACTAAAGAGTTAAGATATTGCCAAAAACTATCGATTTTTAATATGAGTCGGGCAGCTTCACGTCTGACGTATGTCATTTTTTCGGTATCTCGTGAAGTATACATTTTTTTTCATAAATATCAATTTCAAAATCAAGACTTAACTTGGTTTTAAAAACAACATATTTGGGCATACCACAATGCAAATTTATATTTTCATGTAGCTATTAATCTATTGTTATGATATATTCACAATAGTTCAGTTCGACCATCATATGTATATTACACTTTTGCAATCTGAGAAGAAAGTCACAACAAACGTGCGCATGCGAGCACTGCGTTTTTTATCAAATGCAATGCATCATGTGGCTAATGAAGTATTCGATTCCAAACAAATACAAACTATAGGTACATACTTATACCTCCGACTCCGTTGACCTAACAACGTCACATTGACATAAAAAAAAAACAATCTGCATCCGAAGCGATGAACACCACCCGAATCATAGTGCAACGGATCTAATTTAATGTATAAAACAATTAGATGAAAACAAAAAATGAAACACAGCAAGAGCATGCAAGGAATATAGTAAAACAAGTACCTATCATTTTCAAAATAATAATATTTTATGCGATGTAAAAACGTGTTGCTTATTACATAGTTATTGAAATTATTTATAATACACTGCAATTTTCGTACTACGAACTTCCATATTCAATACAAAAATGTTCTGTTTAACGAAATATTTTTTAGAAATAAATTTATTTAATTTTGTTTAATGAATTTCACTATGTTACGATTTTTTTTTTCGTTGCCGACAAGACTTCCTAATACGAAAGTTTCACTGAACTACCTATGTTTAAAAACACTATTGTATATATGTGAGTTTAACGACATAATATAGTGATAAGTAATGACCAATTCTATAGGTTTTCCAAATACATTTATAATTATTTTTAAATCCTAAAATCGCACTTCGCAATATTATAAAGTGTTATAATATTATGTTTTAGATGTCATCCAATACCTACGTGACGGGTGTTCAAAGTTTGATTTTACTTAGCAGAAACGGCGAATAATTATTGGGTCAGAAAAAAGGACTGCTTATAAAATATATAAATTTGTGTAGAACAAACTAGATCGATAAATCGTTTGATGCATTACCTACCAATAAATCTACTAATTAAAATTGACTGCTGTTGGCTTCTCAACACTTTAGTGGCTTAGTGTAGAGCTTCTGAACTCGGTTTGATACATCTATAAGCATCAAACTTAATCGGCATTATAATAATTTGCTGAATCCTCAGGGTTCGCGTATACCAATCAACGCCATTTGAAGTGTGTTCGCCGTGTATAAATAGTAATTATTAAAAAAGATGTGAGCAAAAATATAAAATAATAATATACACATAGATTGACAAGTATGAATGTGTGTGTGTGTAGGTACATAGTAATATAGTATACTGACGTATAATAATTAGGTATAAAAAAAAATTATCTCAAGAGCAACCTAACCCACAACCTTGGCAAATTGCAAGCGGTAAACACGTGATAAAGTTTAATAACCGTATTATTTGTTGTTGTAGTGTTCGTGCGCGCGTGTGAATATGGCGACCATGAGAAACCGTACCGTGTTAAAAATTCAACAAAATATGAATATTTTAAACAAGCCGGCGTAAGGAAAAAACGTGGTTTTCCTAGCTAATGATTATAGTATTGGAAAATTCAATATATTTTCTAGAATGAAAAATAATATTTTGCACTACGTTTCAAAGTTAATTTCAAAAAATGGGCATCGGAATTCGGGAGCTGTAAGGACAACAGGTACTGTAAAAGTAAAATCTAATATAATATAATATGACAAACTTAGCAATAATCGTGTCTATTTAGATAATCATCAGTCATCAGACAAATCATGTGAAAAGTAAATCAGCTAAAATCTAAATTAAACTTGCTTAACTATTATAATGCAGTTTAAGTAGACGGGCATTATCATCTGATTATAAATATTAAAATAACTGAATAATTCACTTATTTTTGATAAATACAAACAAATTAAAATAAGCAAATTTAAGATATTTAATAACAAATAAAAATATTTTTTTATATTGTATAATATACTTAATGAACTTTATACATTATTTCCAAAAGTTAATTTTTATAATTTATTATGTAATAGATAAAGTTAAAAACGTTAATTAATAAATCAAAGTAATATTATTATAATCATTGAACCCAGTGTGATCCATGAACTTACAAAAAATATTATAATGCTAGAAAAATTAGTCTGATGAGTGTTGCTACTCTGGTGTAGAAAATTTAGTTTCTTTTTTAACATAGACATTTATTGTGCCACATGAATTATCGGTACCTATACTAAATGTCCAATTATGATCAAGTATAAATGCATAATACAGTTTTTGATTATTATGTAATTTTTAATTCTTAATGATAATAACTACTATCGACCGACTGTAAAATAAAAATAAAATCGTTGTTATGATTGAGTTTTATAACATGACGTCATGGATTATCTAATCTAATTGTAAAACAATGTATATTTTAATATATATCCAAAACATTTTTCAATTCCTAAATGGGTCTTAAATATTTTATGTAGAAACAATGATAATAAAATATATGATTATGAATAAAGGTATCTTTAATAATTAGGTAACGTGGTAGGTATTTATAATATATTGTGATTTGCGTACTTACCTAATATCTGTTAGTTTTTTAAAATGTAATACAATAAAGTTTTCCAAAGTGGATAAACAATGTAACCATAAATTGAATTTTGTGAATGATTTATTTGAACCTTATTATGAATAAATATATGAATATCAGTTTCTGGAAGCAATTCGATAAATTATTGATGCGGTTATTAGACATAACATGTTCAACAAAAACAAAGTACTATTAAATGATAATACATTTGCTCACATATTTACGAAACAAAATATATTGCGTCATAGAACTGTCTGTACAAATACATTTGAGAAAATCTAACCTTATCGACGACAATACAAATACAAACAGAATGAATAAAGAATAAAACAAAATCCATTTCAAACATTTATACCGACCGGATCTTAACAATTATGGTTGTGTTTGATATTACAATTATATATATAAACTCTAATAAGTTGTTTATATAGTTAATTGACGGGTAATGTATTTTATTTTTTTGGTTTTTTTTTTTGATGATAAACTTAATTTTAATTAATGGGTTTGTGTAAATTCAAAGTGGGAAAAGCGAACAAACACAGACAATTTGTCCTTAAATAGTAGAGCCATTATACCAATTTCTTATTATGAGAAACGTATATTGTTCCCAAACCAGTGATAACACTTTTAAACAGAAAGGCTGTCTTTAGTGTTTTAGTCGATACCTAATCAACGTCTTAACTTTTTTGATGCATACCTACCTACTGAAGCTACTACACGAAAGAGAAGTTTTTTTATACAGCTGACAACAGTATATAAATTTCAATTAAATGAATTTCAATTCGAAATGAAAATTGAAAGTTATCTTTATTATTACCAACCGGATCCAACGGCTGAAATAGTAATAGTAATAGTAAGTAATATTAATATATTTTCGTTTAAACGAATATTTTATTTTTTATTTGTTCTGTTTATTAATTTTTTTGACAACGAATTAAGATTTTAAAAATGTACGCGAAGTAGAGGATTTTTTGACAGTTGTTACGGCTATGGAAGCGGTAAATCTAAAAAACAGTAATGTAAGCGAAATTATTTTAAGTTAACATCGACGTATTATTTCGTCTTCGAGAATAACGAATTCTATAAATTACACTTATGTGGTAGTAACGTTAATTTAATTTATTAGAAATGGCAGGATTAATTGTGGAAAAATTAATAACTTTTTAGAAATCTTTTTTTATTCCATTAATTTGATAGTTATTACGTTTATTTTATATAATTATATGAACGATGTGATAATATGCTCACAGTCAGGCCGACGGGAAGAAGACAATCGTTATAATATGGCGTTTTTTTATACATATAATATTTTAATATAATATAATGCCATTAAAAAATATGACATAATGAACGAATCTACAACAATTTAATGGAGATTTTCAATAAAAGCGATCTTTAGATTTGAGATGGATAAAATATTTTAATCATTTATTTAAGTAATATCGCGTACTCCATGACACGTAATTATTGTCCCGTTGAAATCACATAAATTTCGTTTTGTCTGACAACTACTGCCCTCTTTCCCGTCGATTTTTTGGCAGGAGTAAATGTTCAATGTTAATACATTGTGTTTAATAGATAATGGTTGGTTATTTGTCTTAACGATCAACACCCTTTGTACCTACTTAAAAACATAATATTATATTATAAACTAGTTTTTACATTATCTTGTTATACAAATACGTAATAGTCCATAAACAATTTTCGCGAATGCACCATCGAATTTTAATTTTTTAAACGGAAACCAAAATTTTGAATTTCATATTTAAAAGTATCATATTTTTCTAAGTAAATAAATAAATGAAGTGTTGAATGTTGGTGTGAAGTATCTTACACTGAAAGCGTGTGATTTTAATTCAACTTAAAGTTAAGATAATTTTTATAGGCGGACACCAAAAGTTAATAAGCGTTAAAAATTAAAGTTTAAGAATCGATAATTCGTTTGTAAAATACAAATGTCTTTCGATAACATATAATTTCGTCAGGTTAACTCTACACTTACTTAAATAGAAGAAATAATGTCAAAAACTAATTTACTTGATATTATTGTGAGTATTGAGTTTTCAAATATTTATAAACAATTTGCCGTAGAAATTGGGTAATTCATAATACCTTTTGGTATACGTACTCAAAATTGTTATTCTATTCTATAGCTTATATATGTAGTGTTTACATACGAAATTAGATTGTTTCACTAATCCTAATTTAAAAAAAAGAAAAAACAATTGATACCTCAATGTATCTCGAAATAATTTTGTGTCAACATTGAAAAAAAGTTTTTTGAGATATTCTTGAGTTCTTTAATGGAAATCATAATATACTACGATTCGATGTAAAAAAAATGTCTCTCACGTACCCCACCGCAGGACATGATAGTATTCAAACCCGAAGAGAAGGATACACAAAGTATTCGATTCATCAAAGTTATAATTTAGGTAGTTTTTATATTATTTAAGAACTCAGGAGGTTGATGCATGAAACGAGTTTAAATCCTTTTAAAAAATAAACATCTTACATTTTATTGAACTTAATAACTTTTCTATAATTTACGAAGCCACTAAAAAAACATTCAGGAGACCTCTGCTTTATGAAATTATAATTTATGTATTTCAGAAATCAGAAAAATTAAGTGTCGACACTTTAAACTCATACGCCGGGTTGCATAAATGATCACTAAACATTTAATGAATCAATAGTGAACTAATGATCTCTTCAACATGATTTAGAAAATTAACCATTTTGTCAGGTAACCCAACCACAGACTGCTATTATTGTGTTGTGATAATTAAACAATTATACGTATTATTTAAAACGTGTAAAAAAATTCCGATATTATCTTCGAGTTATTTAGGTATCTAGGTTATTCTATTATACGACATGGACTCTCCTTATATTATTGTAGTATGATCATTTAACTATAGGAGAGTTAACATATTATCATTTAATGAAAAATAAATTAATCACTACAAAAAAAACCATTTTAAGTACAGTATTTTTGTTGTACCTATTTTTAATTTTTTATTATGTGTAATGATTTAAAGTAATATAAATTTTCAAATTTATATAGCATATTCCGAAAGTTTGCAAATAATTTTCTGTTCACCTACATGTCAATAATACATCGATTTAAATTTTAAATATCGTCAGACCTTTGGATTTTATTTTTTTTTATCGCCTTAATATTTCAAAATGTAATATCAATTTCACAAAAAATCAAAATTTTTAACCTATATTTTGCAATGTTAAAAATTATATTTTTCAAACTAGGTAGTTTCAGTTTAATGATTTTATTTATGATTACTAAAAATGACACAATATGCCTCGTAGTTTTTGAAAATGTTCTTAGAAACTGCTGAGAACTCCCAATTTTATTCGTTTAAAGTACTACATCTGTGTCCAGTTTACGATTGATTAAGGGTCATAACGAAACTTTTGTAGTGAGTATTTTATTGCTCCAAAAGTATTAAAAGAAAAAACATATGGTATTAAATATATGTACAGTTTCTTCAGTACCACTAGGAATTTACTTGAAACTTATTTTTCATTCTTACCCTTATTTAGTATACACCATATCAATGGAATGAGACGGTAAGTATTTTTATAAAGTATGCTCATAGTTTCAAAAATGTAGTCTATATTTTTTAAGCACAAAGGCATCGAGAGCTAATATATATATTTTAATGTTTCCTTTATTTTTAGAAGAGTTAAATTTTTTAAAATTCAAATTTCCAAATGTATTCTAAAAAATAAATAACATTTAACTTATTTGATAATTTTATTATTGTTGGTATTTTGAAAAAAAGGAAATTTGATTAGTTTTGATTTTGTGTAACAACTTTTTCTTGCCTGACCTACTCAACAACATATTATTCTATAATAATTACTATTATATTCTTAAAATTTGAACACCACTTGATATATCGCTAATACAATGCGAAATGTATATCTTATGAATAATATAAAAATATCCACACTATTGCATCATTTTATAAATTGATTAGTCTAGATTTATTGTTCTTATATAATTTATTGTTTGAAATTAATCGTATTGAAATAATATTATATATTATGTCTACCTATATCAATTGTTCTGTAATTTTCATTTTATTCAGCACAATACATAAAAAATAATTTCAATTGTTATCCATATTTTACTTTCGTCGAATGCATTTGCAGCTATTGTAAATGATTATTAATAGTGTTAAAATAAACACAGAACATTGTTTGAATTAAAAATAAATAATATAACAAATTTTTTTGAATTTCGCATACAGTTAAAATTGATTAAAAAGTATTAATTGCTCAGAACCTATATAATACAACTTGGCGATACTTATTGAAGTCGTGGAAAATATGATATTTTATCATTCAAATGAATAAATTATATTTACAATTTCATAATAATAAATTATTAACAAACTTTTGAAAAACTTTGTTCGAACAATAAGTGTAATTATAATTATTATAAGTAATATGTTAATACTTTAATTAAATTTATATCATATTTTATAATACAATAAAATCGTTAATAGACATACTATTACTGGTTTCTGAATGTATTGGTTTTACAATGATGTGTATTTATTTATTTTATTTTATTTAAGAGTTTTAGACTTTTTTATTTTTTAAAGATACCTGAAGCTTCTATTTCTTAAGACTGTATGGAAGTTTAATGTTTAAACTGATAATGACTTTATATATTAAGTAGTATAGTATGATTATTTTTATATCTGACACTGTCGACAAAAATAAGTTTCACAAATAAAATACCGCATTACTTCTGGAAAAATAGATTCCCTAGTAATAGTACTATATATAAATTATAAAAAAATATCCTTAGAAATTAAGACAGCCCCGCTGCAGACAGCACCCTATGATCTCCACACAGAATTGATTTTTGTATGCAACGATTCATCATTGAAATCAAATTCAACACATCCATGATTACAGTGACCTACTCAATTAAAAGTATTAATTTACCATTGCAGTTACTCAACACCTTCTATAATAGAGTGGATCAACTTCTATGTGTATTGTTTACGCAGTTTAATCATATTGTGTGCCGTTTTTATAGGTTTTTTATAATTGTTTTTTTTTCATGTATACTCGTAACAACATAATATGATAATAGAGGGTCGCCTTTACAGTTTAAATATATAACACCATTAGGGGATAACACTTGTCTTTAATACGGCTTGAGTGACTATTCGAATACAACATGACACGTGCATAATATAGTGCGCTCATATTAGTTTTAATGAATTCATCGGAAACAGTTTTATGTCTGCATAATAACGAAATATTTTGAGAAGAATTTTGAGCACCGATGTGGGTGATTTAAAAGCACATTAGAACACGAGTAGCAACTTGAACATTTTAAATGAACAATAATCGATCTTCCAAGTGCACCGTGCGCGCACGTATATTTTTAAATAATTAGTGAGAATTGGTCCCATTAAAATTAAAACTAAAATAGGAATGGCTCCGTAATAATACACGGATGAGCTATTCGATATAATAATACATTGAGGTACATTGTGCAGTATGTATATATTGTATATATATATAGGTTCGATTCGATGCAAGTTATTTATTATTTTTCTTTGTGCCGATTCTGAAAAAGAAAATAACGACGAACAGATGGTTGTTTTTTTAGAAATAACGTCTGCAGCAGTCTCGAAGGAAACACGATAGACGGTTTATATATATATATGTATAAATTGTTAATGTTTTTAATTCAAACACTTCACGTGATCCAACAAAAATAATCTAAATAATCTTACCTAATCTCCAACGCAGACAAGTATAATACGCGTGTATTAATAACTAGACAGGTATTTATTATTCGGTAATGGTAGGTGTTGGGTGTTCATATTATACTGAAATATTGTCGAATCTCATCATCGTCAATAACCATATAAACTCTCGAAGAACACATTATACGCTTTGATTCTATACCAAAATGTTATAACTGGTATATTGGATTCGTTTCATTGAAGCTTTATTTTATACGATTCCTTAACATTCGTACTTATTGTAAAATACGATCGAAAAATACATCGCGATTCGAGTATACAAAAAAAAAACAGAAAGGAAGAAAGAAAGAAAGAAAGAAAGTTTTTACTTCTTAAGAACTTATTGTGGTGTTTGGACACACTCTCTCTCTCTCTCTCTCTCTCTCTCTCTCTCTCTCTCTCTCTCTGTCTGTACAAATAACCCCTTTGATATATTTTATAATAGTTTTTCACGGCCGAAACACGGGGAACAACGTAGGCAATGAATTGTATATTTTTATAAGTTGCTATATTTCCGTGACAAATGTTTTCGGTTACCTATTTGTCTAAGTTCAGTTCTATCATCTTAAACCACCGGGTGTAATGCAGACTTGGTGGGTACGTGCAGGCTTTTTATCCTCTGATTCATTCGGTCGATTTATTTATGTTCTTTAAATTCGGTACTTTTTCATTTGGTCGCACAGACACTTTTATCACGACGTAAGTGCCTAAGCCGAAAATTGGACAAACGTTAAAAGTATCAATCAACTTGGATTTATTATTTTCGAAA
Source organism: Myzus persicae (assembly GCF_001856785.1). Taxonomy (NCBI): domain Eukaryota; kingdom Metazoa; phylum Arthropoda; class Insecta; order Hemiptera; family Aphididae; genus Myzus; species Myzus persicae. The sequence goes on along the minus strand of NW_019101948.1, from coordinate 376,027 downwards.
ACAGTTATCCCGTGGTGATGCTCTTCAGATCTGTGTCACATATAATAACAAAGTACTGTATCGCTTTGTGATACCGGCCGGATACCGCATACCCGGTCGAGAAGATAATATTACAAATGTTTCATGTTATCTATAATATGCCAGTGTCATCGAGTCGAAGTCAGACGTAGGTAAATGTAATGTCACAGATGCCAATGCCGCCGTAATTAGTATGGTCGGTGAATGATTAATTGCAACTCCATTGTCATGGTCCGTTTGATGTTACCTATCAAACTCCAGTTGTATTGCTAATAATATTTAATTATGACAGAGAAACGTTTATTTTTGATCATCCTATTTTGTTATTTAAATGGTTGTCTTCATTTGATACATTGGGTGTACATGAATTATTTTCAGGAGTTAACGATAGTTTTTCAAATTACTTAGGTAATAATTATAACACGACCAATTCAACAAAACATTAATCTGGAATTACAATCGTTATTTAAGTAGATGTATTATTTGAAAATTCCAAAAATCAGATTTTAAACAACTGCATATTTCAAGAAAAAATGTCGGGTGATCGTGCTTGATCACACTGTATATAAAATGTATGATATATATTTTTTTTTTCGTGATCATTAAAAGTTCCATTATTGGACTGCTTCTTTTCGTGTCATAAAAATGTTATATTATGTAATCAGCAATAACTTATTCTTAAATATTATATAAGCAAAGATTGTTATTATCCTAATAATGCAGTTTTCATAATTTTATTTAAAGACCTTTCATCGCAATCCAATTATTATTTATAATAAACGTGAGACGACTTTACAATAAAATAAAATGATAGAAATAAAATATTTTTATCTGGACAGAAATAGTAATATATACATTTATGTAAAATGTATGTCAGTTTTCGATTTCAAATTTAGGTTTATCGCTTGTGACTATAATATAGTCACAAGCGATTATGGTACATATTTTACTCTAATAAGATTTTTGGGCACATTGTCCATAGTGAAATTTAAAAACATTAGTTGATACAACATACATGTTTAACTATGTTGGTTTATTATCAAAGCACAGTAAATATATTTCATAAAGTAATATTTATATTAATATTAATATTTGTATTGCCACAATTTTTTTTTTACAAATTTGATTTTAATAAAATACTGTAAAATGACCCCCATATTATGATTTCATATAATTTATTTATATTTATTTTTTAGAAGTTATGAAAAAAATATCTAATATTATATTTTCTTTTTCAATGTTATTTTAATCAAATATTTTTAAATGGCCCCCATACTAAGCTTTTTCGTTATTATTTTTGCTTCATTTTTAAATATTATGACATAATAATATTTTACTACAATAAAATGCCACGCAATAGTCAGTAAATAATATTATTCCTCGATTTACACTTCGTCCGCAATATTATCTAATTTATAGTAAGAGCTATCGGTTTTACTTATCGAAAGCTTACGCCAAATGGTAATGTTGTATTGCAGTCACTGTTCACAGGTTATTAACATCTTGTAACTGGAAATGACATAGTATTGAGTATAATAATTTCTGTGATGACATATTATCTTAATGTAAGACTTTTATTTTTAAATAAATTGCCTACACAGTCACCTAATAGTGATTTTAAATAACCGAATATATTCGATTATATTATCAGTGCGCTGCCCGTTGAATGTAATATATTTTCATTCTACGTGCAATACGACTGTATTAACATTTAACGGTCGCGTGATAATAATATGAAGGAACATTGTGGTTCGTTTGAAAACCACCCACCGGTTTCACTGCAGATTTGCCCCCAAATGAATAGCGGCGGATCGCCAGCTATTATTCTGAATAATCGTGGCGAATCATTACGTTTCATACCAACGACCTCGCTGCAAGTTCACCGGCAGAGACGCTGATCTGGAAAACTAACATTGCATGCATAATGTACAACTACACTGCGCACAGCACCGGCCGCACTCTGCAGACGAGTCTTGACGAAAAATGTAAATCGTTGAGATCTCCGGGTCGGGCTCGAACAAACAAATGCGTTTACGGTCTGTGTGTATTGCTTTCGAAATTGCTCGCGGATTTATTCGACATCGATTTACATTAATCAGTTGTTCTGGTAAATAATTGCCATGTTTTCGCGGACCGCGTGACGGCGCGGCGTAGGCCTCCGACGAAACAATCCATAATATTATTGAGCAGCAGCCAGCAGCTATTGTTTGAACGCGAATCGACAGCCGAATCGTTTTCGTGCGTTAATTATATTGTTATTATTGTCGTTATTGTAAATATTACATCGATATAGTCGATATAGTAATATCACGACGGGACGTCCGTCGTTAATATTCGTTGTTGTTCAGCGTCCGTTAAATGATATTATAATTTAACAGTCGTTACCGCACTTTTTTCGTATTCCGCGCATCGTTACATAAGAATATCGTGATAACATTTTTTTTTTTCTTATCAGTGCGTATATTTCATAATGTGCTTGCGCTCGCACAAATATTACCGTATTCTCGACTCGCAACACCTCCGGGGTCACAGCGATTTTTATCATTTCGGTGCCAGGCCGCGTATCGAACACTATATAATGTCATTATATATATATACACACCTAACCCACCTATCTATGACAACAATGCGTAGTATAAAGTCGGACTGCGAGCGTGGAGGTAGGAGCAGATATACGAGTATGAGGACGGAACGATTTTATTTCTTCTGACGATTATATTGCGTATCATGGGCAAAATCGTGCTATACTTTATAGCTATATGTACATGTACCTGCAGTATGTACACATATGTTAACCCGTGACGTGCATACGTACATTATATATAGTTATACACATATTATATTATGCGTGTGTGTGTGCGCATACACCTATATAATATAATAAATACATATTGTATTATATACATTCGTTCTAACGCATAATTTATAATATATACGCACGCACGTATATAATATTGTATATGTGTGTATAGGAATTTATGTATTTACTTTGTGTATGTATGACTTTCAGATACAACGTTTTGTTTTTCACCCTTTGGGCTGTGTAATAAATTGTGCGTTCTCGCGTGAGCTTAAATTTTTCAAAACAAAACAAAAAATAAATAAAATAAAAATAACGAAACAAAACAAAAAAAAAACCACTAACTTACATTGTTTATAATCAGTCGATATAAATATCGAAGGAAACACAAACCACACACATCACAATATTTCGTATTCTCTATTCACCTGCAATACAAATTTGAATGTGACACGTTTGGCAACGGTAAACAGCGATATATTGTGTGCATGCGTGAAAACGTTACGATTTTTCGGTGACATAAAACTTGAATGCTACGTATACAGTATAAATGATACATAAAAGGACAAGGAAGGAGTTCACAATAATAATGAAAACGAAAACTTCGAACAATAATATCTAAAAAAAAAAAAAATACATATATATATATAAAATATAATCATCCATATAGGTCATAAACTCGTAACAATAAATTGATTCTATTCACCCGACTTATGTTGTATCGTATGCTTGGAAAAATATTTCCTACCGTTTAATAAAATATATTTTCACGAGAGTCACGCAAAGCAATGAAATAATAAAAATAAATCAAATCGTGACGTATTGTTGTTATTTCATTGGGCAGATGTCAATGAAATTGATTTACATTTTAGAAATCAAAGGCATCCATAAGGACAGCTCTAATGTTTAGTCAAGGAATAAAATTACTATATATAAAACAATTAATGACTATATTCAATAAAAATAACAATAACAATAACAATAATAAATTTAAAATTCCACACATGATTTAGAAACCTAATTGAAAATAAAAAAAATACTATTTTAGACATATCTCTACCAGTAGGTACAAGTTTATACATAAGTGCTAAATTTTTAATTATAAGTTTCCAAAATTAATTGATAGAACATATTTTTTATTCGTTTTTTATTTATCTACTATCGAAACAAATAATTCAATTTTTATTATTTTCTTTTTATTGAAATACGTTAAGTGCCTCTCCCTCGAAATGTAATATTTATGAAAACTATAAAACAAAATATCGTATATTTTAAAATTATTGTATATACAGGGTAATTCACCAAGACAATACTTTGAGGTACTTAACATTTTTATAGTCTGTGCCAATACAAACGTAAGTATTTTTTTAATATAGAACTATTTTTCATTTGCAATTGTTAAACAGATGACTTTTCGAAAATTTTGATACGTATAAATTTAATTTCAAACGAGTAGTTTTTGTTAACCACAAAGAATTAACGATACTAGTATAGTATTAGATATTAAATATTTCACACTTATTAAGTACATACTTATTATGCTTAGTAAATTTTCACAAATTATTAAAGGCCAACACATTATTATTAATAAAAGATTATTTTATCAAAATAGTCATAACAATCATACCTGTGTATAATGGATTAAAAACACCTTTAGACAAATAAGAGCAAAAATATTGAGTGACAAAGTGAAATTTTATTTTATTGAAAAAATATGTGGGATGTGCATTATTGGTTTATTGTTCCGCGAGGAAAATAGACAATTTTCGTTTAGCTACCTACGGTAAATACCTACTCTATACAGTATACATGTATACAATAAACTTGTTTTATCGCGGAAACCAATACTCCAAAAAGGAGTTAAACACAACATATTTATTGCATATTGTAGTCTGTCAGAGACATTTACAGATTTTAATTTTAACTAACGGTTTTCATCGAGAAAATAGATATTGTCGTTATAAAATGCTTTTTTTTTGTATTCTATGGTGCCTCGGTTATATATTTTTGCTTGTCGAGCTAAATAACCCCTTCTACCCTCCCTCCCAACGCCGAAGAAAGTTTAATAATACCCACTTAAAAAATATTTCGGAAACAATTTCAAACAAATAAAAGTTATAGTCGCTACCACGGCTATTAGCAGTTGTTTAATTTAATATTTATTATACCTATATTAATATACTATTCAACATGGCATCATATTAGAAAATTTGAATGTCAATATTAATTATTGCAAGTACTATATCTATAAAACCATTGATCAAGCCTTATAATCTGTTATGGACAGTTAATTATAGCTGTATAGTTATACTACATACCTAAATTTTAGTTTATTTTTCCAAATATCATAAGGTTATTACTTATTAAATATCACATAGTAGATCCTTCTTCTCCTTGTGTTGGAGCGAGTAAAAACATTTTTAGGNCCCCCCCCCCCCACTTTAACTTTTGAAATTAATTGCCGAGCCTACAACACCGTCACACGATGGTTCGTCAGTCGTCACCATGCGAGTCCACCAGTACCACAATCATATCAATGTTATATTGAAGTGAAGTACCTATATGCATCACACAAACGTAACAAAATAATAATAATAATAATAATAATAATAATAATAATAATAATAATAATAAAAAATTCATATTATATCAATCGGACGGGACTGCATGTAACGAGAGTGCTGCTGCACAGCAGGTTTGCCCAGGAGGTTTCGGAAAAAGGTATTAAATTATTAATAACAGGTTAGTTTAATATCTATTTCTGGCACGTCTCCGCGGCGTAGGTAATATACGAGCGGGTCAAGATACCCGGCACACAGCGGACCGGCGGGACTTAACTCACTCGTGTTTATAATGCACACGCACGCATATAATATAGGTACGACGTGTGTAGGTAAGTACCCTCCGGATATAAACGGATGCGTTTAAACGAGTTCAAATGGCCGGTGTCAAGCCCCCGTGTGCGCAGAGGTGTCTTCCCATATTTGTATTTGCTTAATCATTTTATTACGACGTTATATTATTATAACTATTATTATTATGACTATGTCACAGCGTTTTGATTACAGGTGTCGATCCATAGCAACACTCTTGTGGGAGGGGGGAGAACAAATTGTTTTTAATGTAAAATTACAATATCGGAATCACTGTCCGCCATGAAGTATAATAATATATAATTTTCTCAGACATATACATGTGATTTTAAATACAGTAACATCAGGATCGGTAGAATTATTAAAAAAATTTGAAAAATAATATGTCAGGGGGGGGGGCGCTGGGCCTGGGCCTGGATCCGTCCCTGAGGTGTCTCGAGTGTACGCACTGGAAAGGTATAACGCCTACGAGTGTCTCGCAAGTATTGCTCTAGCTTATTATAGTGAGTTTTGTACGATAACATGCGAAAGACGAAAAAAAATTATCGAGGAAGTAAATAAAAAATGTCCACAATAAAATCCTGATATTAGAACTCTGCACTGTGTATGCACTTTGCGGCAATCGTCTGTGGATCCAAGCTGTTATTGTAGTCTGTAGAAAATCAAAAATCATTTGGCCTATTACCTATTATGTAACACGTCTAATTTTTCTTTATTTTTAAAAGTTTTCCTGACATTATATCATCTAAATTCAGGTGTATAGATTTGCAATTTCTGACATTTGAGTATCACGTAAGGAAACGAAACAAAATCGGGACAAAATCGGTACAAACGATGACCGTTTTACAATTATTCTGGATTTCGTGTTTGATGAAAATAAAATAGAAAACAATTACTAAAGAAAATCGTTGTGTTCATATCTACTCGTGAAATCGTAGTCTGTACAAATGCCTGATAAAATACTGTTTGAATACCTAGTACAACAATCTATTGTAGTACATCCAAGGAAGCATTAAAATAATAGTAGAAGACTTAAGTTATTGACTGTTATTAAATCAATTATTTATTTATCAACGAAAGGAGTATATTTTCTAACTGCTAGTCTACATCGGCCCATGACATAAAATAATTTTTCTGCTAGTTATAAAACGGTAATAAATAAGAATAAACATGACTACAAATATCTAATAAATTTATTCGATTGATTAAAAATTGCATCTTTTATATCGTGGTGTTTTTTTTTTAAAATAATACAACAATAATTTTGTTTTATTTAGTATAGTCTTAGGAATCACAACATAATATGCAATAGATATCATAATATTACATAATTAAAGGTATATTATTTAATGTCTGGCTCAAAAAGCTATCATCACAATGAGGGGAATTGCTATGATATACATAATGTTCACTTGTAGACAGTCCCGGTTCCAGAGACTTGAAATTGTGGGGGGGGGGGGTTCGGGGACTAAATCATAATTTTTATAAACTTTCGATATTACAATAGGTTTTTTTTTTAAATTTTGTTTTTAACAGTAAACAATTTTTAGAAATAAGGGATCGGGAGGGGCTGGGGCCCTAGCCCCACTCCCTGCATCTTCCCTTGTGTTGTATTACAATTTTCAGTGGAATCCCAATAAATATGGTTTAAAAATGATTGAAAAGTGTCTAATAATGTAGAGAAATTCATCGAAGTTTCATCTGTTTGAAAAAAAAATGGTTTGTTTTAATTTAATTCAGATGGACATGACAATCGCATGGATTAATTAATTAAAATGAATCGGAGGTGAAATATTAATTATTGTATTTAAAATTATTTTGGTGATTTTGGATACATTTTTCTCTGAATGTGTTGTTGTTTAAAAATTAGCAAAAAAAGATTAAAATCTTAAAATAAAAAAAATGTCTATTATTATTTATTTTATAAATTAATATAAATTGTTCATTTGTAAACCCTGAAGTACCTAAGTACTAAAACTTAGATAGCTACTTCTAATTAGAATCATTCTTGATATTCATTTTTTAGTAATTTACAATTAAATTAAAATTCTAAAAAACATGTTATTTTGCGTTATTTCGGAATGTATTCAGCACACGTTTTATTATAAGGTTGGTATGTAAAAATATTAGCTTGTATGAACAATTGTTAGTCATTTTTATTTAAAATATTTAGATATTATACACTGTATTATGAGCTCAGTGTCATTTGGAGAGTCATAAAAAGACCTATAGTTGTTGTTATGTTCTACATAATTATATTTTTTCTCTTCTATAGTCTTTCCACTTAAGTTTAAAGATAATTTCAGCAGAAATAGTTGCAAGTAAATTATGATATATTTTTTTTTTTTTTTTTTGTATACCCGTATCCTTACAATGATTGTAAGCATTATTTTAATATCATTTATTATTTATACAGTTATTGCAAGATACTTCATCTCAGTGAACTTTATCGGAACTCTATATTATTAAAATTCAACAACTTCCTGCTGAGAAAAAATTTGTATTATGTAATATTTTTATCTTTTCCACACAATCAAAATAGAAAATGACTAGAACATCAAACACCCAAAACGATTCAGAATATGGTGTGCACTAATATCATATTTTTTTAAACAATAAGTTACAAATAAAATATAAGTAATGTACATTTACCATTAAGTTTCCTATTCTACTCTGATGCTACACGGATTTATTATATTGGTAGAAATAAAATATTAAAAATAATATGTTAATTGTTTACTGTTAAAAATAATACCATATTTAAAAAAAAAACTGTAATCGAAATATTTCCAAAGTAATTAATTTTTTACTTAATAATTATTTTACGTTTGATTCTCCTCGCAATGCACTGTCTTTCGAATAAATTAGATGAAATTTGTACCACAAATGTATATCATACTATAAGAATATATCCAAGTTTCAATAACCGGAATAATTAGCTTTTTAATAATTGATTTTAACTACTGTCCAGTTAAACATTGTATTTGTATTTCAATGATTTTAATTAGGTTAATTTAAGCTGTTGTATTTGTAAATATTAATCATACACATTATTTTTTATTCTAGCGATACTATAATATTATATTGTATTTTCTTTGCTATGACGTTTTAAAGTCGATTCAACCACTCTAAGTACGATTGTTGGATATATGCTGTTAGTAAAGAATTCTTCACAAAACTTTTAGATCACTTGAAATTTTAAAAATAATACCACTCGAAGTTAACATATTGAGGACAATGACTGCCAGTCTATCCCTTGAGTGTTTCCAGAGATACAGACGGCAATAGATAATTTTTAATTCAGCTAAGTGTAAAAAATAACCTTCCAGTCGTATATTTTGATACAAAATTATACAAGAACACAGTTTTAAAGTTTCATAGAAATAATATGTGAAAATTGTTAGCATTTGAGTTAATTTTAAATAAGTGTTTCGTCTCTTATTATAAGTTTTAAGAGGATTGCAATTTGATTTTAAGATACGTACTTCGTAAGAGTATATGCATCCGTTTTTGAAAAGTTTCGTTTAGATCTCCCTTATTTATTTCATCTTAAATTTTCGTACATTCATTTACTTTCGAGCAGTTGTGTTTCTATTCATTAACTTATCAAGAGAGAAATACTTTAAATCAACTTGTCATATTTCATTTTTCTACCATTAATTAGGTATTATACCTGTTACATAATTGTCAAAAATAACATACAAAATTAAAATGTATTAATTTTGAAATGTTGGCATTCGTCGAACACATTATCAAGTTCGGTTGATTTATATAAAGTATAACAAGTATAAACAATCCATAATATGCCATAATAATATCATGTTATAGGTTAGGTTTGGTCAAGAAACATTTATTGCACCTCACTAAACATAATATTATGTGTATTTACTTTGAAATTATATTTTCGATAGAAATAATCATTTGCCAACTACTTTAATTTGATTTTAAATATTATATTTCTTTTTTGTTCTCATAAATGATGATAATGTTAGAAGCAGTTTTAAAACAAATGTGTAGTATTAAATAATATGTTTGTAGCTTGGCCGTCTGCTAGTGTAATAAGGATAAAAAAAATACTACTTCATGAATATTCTAACCTAAATTACAATCAAATGAGCTTAAGCTTTCATAATTGGCTATCATGATGGCGGATAGTTTGTGTGTATCTATTTAATTTCTTGCGAATTTAAAATTATGATGAATACAATGTAGAAACATAATTATTTGAATATTTATAAGTACTCGTTATAACACAAATGCATTTCATTAAATTGAATACATATGACTTGTAAAGTAAAAACTTTTGTGTCACATATTATTTTCCTATATGCTAATAAATAATATTTTTAAATATTTAGGTTTTTATTTTATTAAGTTATGAATGATATAGGTATTAAAACTAAGAACTCGTAGTTAACAAACAACTTTATTTTCTATCACTATATTATATATATTTTTTTTATTATCGAGTTATCCGTAGCAATAATTTATTTTCATATTTAACATTCGGAAAATTAATTAAATATTTAAATATAATGTGACTTTTGTATACAAATCATTTTTGAGTACATTTGATTTGAAAGAGCATACATTTTTTAAAGAAGAAAAAATTTTCCTGAAAAATAATAAGTAGGTACATGTTTGTTATGAATAGATATTTTTAAGAGTAACATTCCTAAAAATACTTAGTAGGTACCATACATTTTACTGCATACTTAGAAAACATTTGTGTTTCATGTTGATAGTAATTGATACGTTTTTAAGGAAAAAATTTGTAATATTTATTGAATATTATACATATAAAACAGCCAGATGAATTCCCTTTTTACAAGTTTGATATTTATATGTTATTTTCTTATAAGCTTAAATATAATCGATCTGCATTATAAAAAAAAATCACAAATAAACTTCAAAACAGCTCTGGTAAAATTCATTTATAAAATGATTGCTATATAATAATAAAAAGGGAGAAAGATAATAACAGTCATAATAATAACAATAATAATAATAATGAATTATCAAGGGATGGGTATAATAAAATCATAAACATTAAACTCTTAAGAACTATGCAACTATAAAACGTATAATTATACTATAAATATATTATTATAACACACTATGCACTATAAATTATTCGTTGACCAGTAGGTAAAATATTTTATACTACTTTGTATGTATAATTTATTCCTCTGATAACAATATTTTTGAGACACGCAAAATATGTTCTCTTCATTGTCATAAAAATAAAACTAATCGATCGAACGTCGTTAGTCGAAATTTCACTCGAAATGGTTACACACGTCTGGGCGACGAAATAACATTTTAAAACACCGGGGAAAACGAAAACAACTGCAATAAAATCCGATCACAATAAGTCGTACAAAAATGACCGCTGCGATGAAATAAAAGTTAGGCGAATTAACATACCGTTCGGTAGGTATATTATTATCCTGCTATGAATAATTCGCACGACAACTATTTCACGCTGAGCTTTCGAGAGGTTTAAACAGCTTGACTAGATCGATGAACGAGTATTGCAAAGCTCGTAATCAGTAGGAAAACTTAACAGTATATGTCGTTATAAAATAATACCATCAGAAATCTAAAGTAGGTATTATGATCTTCAGTGTCAGTGGCGCCCAAGGGGGGGTCAAGGTGGTTCAATTGAACCAGGTATATTTAGGGTGGGGTGTCCTTAAGTTAGGAAACATCACAACATGTTTTAGCATGTGAAGTGAATATCATCGAGTACAATGTTGTGGTTATAAACTACAACACAGGCGACAGGCACAATGTGTTTACATTCTATAGTCGTTCTAAATAGTGGTACTGTAGAAGAGACGTAGAGTAAGTAGGTATTACAGCTAATAGCTATAGCCAATAGGGAATAGGATTATAGGAAATAGGAATAGGCTATAAGCATAAACCGTAAATCACAAACATTAATGGGAAATCAAGAAATAATATTTAAGAAGATAGGTACATTATTATGGTATAAAATATTATGCAGTTGCAGTTGCACGGTTAAATCAGTGTTTATGAAAAATAACATTTATCGGTGCACTGCTAAAGTACAATATTTTTAAGTATGAAATAAGTGCACCAGTGTTGAAGTCGATGTCCCTATAAGAGATAGTTAGTAACATAATATTTTATAAATAGGTCATAACATAATAACATAATTACATAATATTTTGTTTTATTTTTGAATTAACTATTATCTGGTATTTTTTTTTCATACATATATATATATACATTAATATACAAACAATAAACATGTAATATAAATATGTATTTTACTTATCATATTAGGTACACATATTACACTGGTTACTTTGTGCTTACTCATTATTCTATGCACATACGAGATTTGAGCTTTATACAATAAACACTTGTCATTCGTTTTCAAGATCCAAAACGTATTTAAATTAAACAAATGAGATCAAGGAGGAGGGCAATGAATTATAATTAATATTGTTTTAGTGAATTCCGGTTCACAGCGTATTATTTGAATCAAGTTTGTTCGGCACAAGTAGAACAATATTGTAGTTGGCAATTAAGAGAATTGTCACTATAATATTCGTACGGCACCATTATGCAAAAAACTATTCGCTTTTGAAAAACGTTAAGGGTACCTGATTTGATATTGATGTGAGTTGAATATCATATTTTAAATTATGTTTTGTTTCAAACATTGAACCTTCTCTCGGACACAGACAGTCATGAAAATAAAACAGAAATTCACAAACAATTTATTTATGTCGGCAGATGTTTAAATGGCAGATACTGAAAAAGTCCATTAAATCGTAGATTGTTTAAACAAAAAACATTTCAAATTTCACATGATGATTTATTAATTAACTAGCATTCCCTACCTAAGTCTTCATTTAATTTCAATACATCATTGTGTCAAAGTTTGACACATCAACTGGGTTTTTTTTTCATAACTAAATGTTAACTTTCAAACCTCTGTGTGAGCATTGTATTTTGAAAATATAGTAGGTACCTATAAGTGTACAATACATATAATATGTATAATATATATGCATAAAATGTATACTGCAGCACTATAGCAGATAATTCACTAAGCAAGCTCACACTCATTATGAGTTTATTTATCAATACTATTCTTTTAAAATAAAAAAAAAACTAATATTAAGATATTATTATTAAAAGTTTCCATGAAAATAATTTTGTAATTATTGCAAAATACGAAGATACTATTTTAACTGTTATTATTTTAATACCAGCTTGAAAAATTGTAATATCATATAACTGAACGTTTTCTGAATGAACAGATATTATGCTTAAAAATAGTTATTATTAAGTACGAAAGTTATTTTGATAGACGATAATAAATATTAGATTATCACAGAAATTATAAAATTCTATTTTTTTAAATTAATTATATTATATTTGTTCACAGTTACTATACACGTCATGTGGAAGCTAATTCCAATATTTGTATACATACCACCATATTGGTACGATGGACGTATTCCATCCTTTGACTTGTTTATTGAAAATAAGTGGAAAACGGATAGTAACTTTAATTACTGATTTTATTGGATTACCAGCAGTATTCATTAATATAAATTTATGTTACTGTAGGTATTCGAAAAAGAGGTCTACCGCCTTTGCAATATGTATTACATTTTTTTTTAATTTTTGAAAAATTACTTGAAACTGATAATCTGAATTATAAACATAATAAGTAAACAAAATTATGAACACAATATATTATTTTATTACAAACATAACATAGAAGTACATTCTACGAGGATCAACATCATGTAATCGAACACTTTAAAACAGAATTTTTAATTCAGTAAATTAGTTTAAGAAGTGACGGCACCAGTGCCTTATAAGACAACGTGGTGGGTCATCAGAAGTGAGCTTGGTGACGGATAAAAGACTAGAGAGTTAGGATGTGGTGGGAGTTTTGAGTGAATAATTCAAGTGTCGCTTGTTCGACAGTTTCTATTTATTCGGTATTAGTGTAAATATTCATTGGTTACATACTAGGAGCTATAATTTGAAAACTGATTTACTAGAAAGCTTGGATAGTCCGGGCTTGGTATGGAGTGGCGAAAATCCCGATTTGCATACCAAACCCAAATGTGCCTCAGGAAAAATGTGTAAGCTGTGGATTTTGTGTGGATCGATAGCTTGAATCTAAACATTAGACGAAATAGATGAAAGTAGGTAGTTATTAGAAATTTTGCATTTGACTTTAGGTGAGGACCCCAAGAAATTCGTTTGTCCAGTATAATTCCTAAATATTTTTTCTAAAACTAACACCGTTCAATGATTTGTATTGAAACTAAAGTTGTATGTGGGCTATTACATTTTGTATTGTATAATTTGCATAATATTATCTTTAAAGGATTAATGTTTTAAATATTTCTTTTAAAACTGGCCGTTCACTAAATAGGTTTATAACTATGTAGGATGGTGGTGAGTGTTTCAGTGTATATGTAAGTATTATTACTATGGACATTTTCCAAATTAAAGGATATCAAGAAAGCCTCAGAATAAAGTTTTAGACAAATATGAGAAGTACTAGAATTATATTAGGTAAGTGTTTAAGTATCTTGTTTGTAATAAGATCGTATCAAGGCGATTTCTCTACTTTAGTTTGTTGATTATGTGTCTTAGTTTAGTCGGGGCTGTGTGTTTTGCGAAAAGACATTGCTAATGTTTCCTGGTGGTTGGCAGAAATGTTTACTAAGGAAGCTACTAGTTATATTATTGAGGTGTTCTGATTCGGGACTTATATTTGAATGTGGCATATATATATTTTTGATAGGCGCTTCCCGAAATGATCAACTTTATCCTTGTCATAGACAGTGAATAATCCTTTTGGTTTAGATCTTTAACCATGAGAATATGTTTAACTGTTTTCAATTGCTTTAATTATTTGAGTGCTGTATACTTCGTTTTTTATCACACTATACTCAATAATTTGTGAAAATTACATTTTTATTCTTTGTCTAAAAATAATATTTTGCCATTTAAACGTTTGAAATTATTAAAATACAAACAATCAATTGTTTTTAATTACACTTTAAATTGTATTAATCAAATTAAACAATGCAATTAACTTAACTCAACTTTTTTGAATCTATGATTTAAAATACATGTAATGTATAAAATATGCTGTGTTAGGTCTATGTACAGAAAAGGGACTTTTATCATTTTCCCAACTACATTTTAAAGCAAAAAATATTATAAACAACGACATACACAAATATGGATTTCCACGAACTTACCTTCCTACATAAAATTATTCAAAAGCATTTTTGAAAAGGTCTTTTTAATTATGATCAACTACCCTGTAATAATTTGTTGTACTTCGCCTGTACCCATTTTAAAATTATTTTTGACAAGTAAACAAGAAATAAAATGAAATTTATTAATATAAAATAAAAATAAATGAATATATATATATATATTGGAGTGAAAACATACCTAAGTAGTAAGTAAGTATATATAAATAAGTGCCTAAAATGTTCATGGGTGTAATACATAACAAACTAATCATACTTATATAAATGGTGAAGTAATTATTGTTACGATTGTCGCCTAAAACAAATAATGGGATCTTAAAATAGTACCATAGGACAAATATTGGATAGTAGAAAGAATCTTGCATGTAGCGTGGTGCCGGTCTTGCTTTTAAAATTTTCTGTAATTGTTTACAATTTAAAATTTATATTTTATATCTTAGTTACCATCTTAGCTATGATACTTTTCCACTAGTCTATTGCCCGATACATTTCTTAGAGGGAAGGGTGAGTGGGTGGTATGTTATGTTGAAAGAAATTACTTCTCAGGAATAATTTGCAGGCATTGTTGAATTGTTTGATTTTGTTAACTATTATTTTGCCCGAAATAAGCAGACTTCCCCTACTGAGAAATCGGAGTTCAATGAGGCATGTAGTACATCACCCTCTATTAGTTAAAGAAGACAACTATTAAAATTGGTTGATTTAACAAAGCAGGATCATTATTCCCACAGAGAGTATTTCTGTGAACAAAATTACACTATCTACAGGCGGCTTTAGGTAAAACATAATACCTACCCAGTTCTTATATATATTTCATTATATCATACAATTAAAATCACGTTTCAGTGTTAAAACCAAATCTCAAAATAATTCAGTGTGAAATATATGTCCATTATAATATTAATACAGTATATGCTATGTATTGTATATTAGTGGCTATAAATAATTTCATATTTTTTATTGAATTAAAATCGTTGGTTTATTATTCAGGTCGTCGTTAACTTTTTTTATTCAGCGTGCTGCGTACAAACAACTTGATTTTATTTTCCCTGAGCCTCCAATAAATCTTGTTTCGTTCATTATTGCATGATAATTAAGGTATAACATACGTGTTATGAAAAAAAAAAAAAAATTAAATAAAATAAAAATTCCCAATCAACCCGTAACACATATAACACCATTTAATAATAATTTATTCATCAACAACCATTTGATTTGAGTAATGAGTTTTACGTGCAAAAAATATAATTATAAAAAAAAAAAATACACACCTATAGGTACATTTATTACTCTATGACACATTGCATCGACTATTGTGCTCTAGGTTATCTCAGATTTCTCCTGTAATTTTTTATGTACCTACTCGATCGTAATATTATGTGAATGGAAAAATTAAATTAAAAAAACATACAATCAAATTTTCTACCTACGTTGTATTATATACTTTTCATAAAATATATTTCTTTGTTGCATTCACGTTGCACTCACACAAAACGTATTGTTTAACCATTACACTTGTGTCGAAAAGTTATTAAAAACGAAAAACATATTTTTACGTTAAATTATAAATGTCACCGAATAAACCAATACAAAATAAAATTAATATAGATCCTACCGCAACGTATCATTATAATATAATATCCTCATCATTGTTAAAACACGCATTATAAAACATTTGATGCGTTTACTATTTTTACGATACATTATTTTCGTGAACTTATTAATAAATAATTGCTTACCTCTGGGGCAATAATTGTTGTTCCTCGTTTTAGCATACATTTTCGGCTCCCCGCTATCTTATATCATCATTTGCTCAGGTCAAAAGTGGCAACATAATTTCCACCCTATTGGGGTATATGTGTGTGTGTGTGTGTGTGTGTGTGTGTGTGTGTGTGTGTGTGTGTGTGTGTGTGTGTGTGTGTGTGTGTTATGGTATATTGCTGAACTATGACACGCGATGGCTAGTAATGGCCATGCGGTTGTTGTTGTGTTATCATATTATTTAAAATATTCTATCGATTNTGTGTGTGTGTGTGTGTGTGTGTGTGTGTGTGTGTGTGTGTGTGTGTGTGTGTGTGTGTGTGTGTGTAAGTTATGGTATATTGCTGAACTATGACACGCGATGGCTAGTAATGGCCATGCGGTTGTTGTTGTGTTATCATATTATTTAAAATATTCTATCGATTAATTTAACAGTTGAACCAAAAATTAAAACGGCATGAAATTATTGTTTTGAAACATTGAAAATGGTCGAATTCAAAAAAAATTCTAAAATGGAAAATACGTTTAAAATTTAAAGATTTATTCATGGCCACTGACTACAACTGTCAATGTTTACATCATGTAAGCTGCAGGGCTATAAATAGTAAAATATTTCCTAAACGTGTAATAGACTTTTACAGTCGACTATATCCGTATGAGAACAAACGGTATGAAATTATGGAACAGTAAGTGTTTAAAATCGGTTCATGATCCGAAGGGAAAACATCATCGACTTTTGGTAATCGTCGCATCATGCGAGTTGAACGTTTGTACAGTAGTTGTAGTAGATATACTTATTTTACTAACCGACTTAAAATCGATACTGCGCTAAATCTAAATATTATAATATAAATTATGATCGTTTAGTGCAAAGTCAGTTTTCAATATATTATTTTCTCCTGAAAAATAAACCGGCGCGGCATCAGCTAGTAAATGTCTCGTGTGGAAAATTCCACGTATTTCTTGTCATTTCCCTACGGCATTGTATTACGTTTTCCATTTTACTTATCCCGTGATAAATCCGTGTACAGCCGTCGCCCCCGTCGGAAGGGTGATCGTTTGTGTGTGTGTGTGTGCGTGGGTAAAAAAAAGTAAAAAAAATTGTCGACACGTCAAAACGTTTTTTTCACTTTTAATATCACGTTTTGACAGCGTTATCGATATTGACGTCAACGCCACAGTCCTGGGGGCTAAACATTTGTAAATTACCATAATAACGCGAATGCAAAATGTCAATAAAAGTCTCACGCAAGCGACAGATATATATATATGTGTATATTATATACATCGGAGTTACTACCTATCGCTTGTGGTGAAAAACTCTGATGTATATATAATATATAGGTTTTAGGTATATACGGATACAGGAAGGTCGCGTTGTTAAATGTGTGATATGTTCGATGTATGACAAGTGTTTTTTTTATTTTTATTGTTATTTAAAAACGACTCCTCCATGGCGAGAAGGTAGTGTGACATTTTTGTTTTAAGATTTGTCTGAGCGACGTTGAATATGTATTATTATTTTTATTGCGTGGAAACTATTGTCTCCACGACCTAACCGTTTATTATAAAATATGTAGGTACCCATACAGTATACATGTGTGAGTTACTGCTGGGGGTGTGTGTGTGTGTGTGTGTGTGTGTGTGTGTGTGTGTGTGTGTGTGTGTGTGTCTTTCTCAAATGCTAATATCAAGAGTTCGAAAAGAATCGCGCCCCCGGCATTACGACTGCAGCTGAGATCGTGTAAGAGAAGTGACAAACGATATAATATACATATTATATATATACACTCAAATTCTCGATCCGCTATAATATAATATGTAACTGCCACAGCGGCGGCGGAGACAATTGAAATATACTCGTCAATCTGGGATAAGACAATCGACTGGGATGTCAAAATAGATGCGATTTTCTACAACGCTATACGAGGTAATGCTACCAGCTATTGCAGTAATATTGTATTGATTACAGTAATAAAAATTCATGAAAAAAAAAAAGCCCAATAACGAGAGCAATTATTTTTATTGAATTGAATTAAAATGCCATACCTGACTTGCATGTAAGCGACTTTTGTACCTATGTATTCCTACATGCACATATAGGAAGAAAATATTATAATTTCGACTATAGATTGACGCTCAACAGTTCTCGTGATTAGTCATCAAGCCTTACATTTACATACAAGGACGTATGCACGAATAAAATCAACTTAACATAATATGATAATACAAATAAATTTACCTTCATAATATTATAACGCATGATATATTTATACAATAGTTGGTCCAGATAGGAAAAGTTAAACATATTATTATTATTGGCTATTGACGTCATCCTCATTATAGAGGAGCTTTTTTTTCGCTAAGTACGTTCGACTTCCCGGGAACATGAATGTCGAGTTGTTTCAACAAACGGGTGAGGTATGCGTCAAGGGTTGGTATAATTAGTGCATATTAATAAAAGGACATTTCTAGACATTACGGCGGTGACTTTCAGACAATAAATCCGAATATTATATCGCTAGTAGGGCTGTAATAATAATAATAATAATAATAATAATAATAATAATATATTTATACAACCACGTGCAACGAAATCATAATTATTAGTCGAATTCTACAGTTTCCTTTCTAGCACTCGGAGTACGCATCTTCGGTATTATGCAATAAATAAACTTTTCGTATCGCCTCCGTTGAGATGTCTTATAAGACGAGTAAAATTTCCGAGCGTTTCGCGAGTCGTTATTAATCATTTGCTTTAATGAAATTTCATACGTCTCGAACGACTGTTGCGTTTTTAATCACTCCGTACTGTAATAATATATAACATTATATTATGTCGCACATTATGAGAACAATTTATTATTTTACATGCTCCGGTGGTGATTTTTACGATAACAGTTATTCGGTTAAAAAATTATTAGCACGTGAAATTGAACATAATATATGGGTTAGAGAAAAACTTAGTAATCATACCCAATGTGCAGGATAAATATTATTATGTACCTACTACATATTATCAAACTGTTTCCAATACTTCATAATATGGGTTTCGACCAATTATTGTTTATGTATATTTTAAGCAGTGGGTTTATGAAAACATAAATGAAATGGAATATTTCCTGTGTTGACTTATTAGAACAACAAAATAATATTATGCTTGCAACACAACATCTAAACACATGTGAATGCTTTTTTAGCAGTGGCAAAAAAGTTGTACGAAAGATAGGATGGGAATATCAAAACAAATTATTCAAATATTATTCATCAAAAAACAATATAATAATGCAGGTGTAGCAACAATAGTGAGGAAAATTATTTATAGAAAACGATACTGTCGTGAAAAAATGTATGACGAACCTGCAGTTGGTAAAAAATGAAGGTTTCGGTGATATTCAGCATAATGTTATGTTGTGTCGGAGATTAACTGAGTTTATTACCTAATATATGCCCATTTATTAATGGTTGCCAAGTTTTATTTTAAGAAAATGAAAAAAATGATTGAATTAAACGATTGTATTTTTCCAACAAAAAAAACCACCGCAGTAATATAACAATGTTTGCATATTATTTTTCCCGTAGTCAATCACAAATAATTTGAACAAAGGATTACACATAAGAGTAAAATAAAGTTGTCTTTAATAACATAATAAGCTATGTTCGTGTATCGCTTAAATATTTGATATTTTCTATCACATAACATAACTATATAAATTATAATATTGTTATTAATTCGTTTACGAATGCAGTTCTTGTTTTGTACTCATTAAAAGGATGCTGACAGCATGCGCTGTCTTCTTCTTCCAAGTGTGTAACACACAGCAAATTTATGTTCAGCAGTTCTCGTTAAGCTTCATTAGTCTTAATACGAGAGTATATTAACCTAATGTCACTGCATTTTCTATAATTGGAAGAGTATTTGGATATTTTAATTTTGAAATAATTTAAATTTTAAATGTGTAAAATGTTACAATTTGAAAACACTCATAATATTTTCGCATCGATATCGAATATTCGAAAGAAAAAAAACACCCTACCGAACCACTGTAAATGTTATTACTTTTAATGACTGCAGGTAATTTCACTCTAAATATTAAAACTAACGAAGCTAAAATTAAAATAATCGTTGGGAGGGACATTCTATTAATGTTAAAACGATAAATTGTGTTTGGTTTTATAATAAATAAATTTGCGCGAAAATGTTTCAATTTTGTTAATTGATATTATCCCCAGTAATAATAGTAATCGCTTGCATTAAATTATTTAATGCTCTGTGATTGATCACAAATTGCGGTATTTACATTAATTATTTGATATACTTCATTAGTATTTTAGTGATTTCGATTTAATACTCGTAACGTTGCAATGTACAAACAAGAGTTTTAAAATACCAAAATAATTGCTCATCTGAACTACATTGAATAAAATTAATTAAATGAGAATTTATTTTGTTCTCAACTAACCATTATTATTTGGTTCTTAACTCGAACATTTTAGTCTCCTTCTGTATTTATCAAACGCAAAACGCACAGTGCGCAATATAATGTATATACATAAATATTATAATTTGGAACGACAAGATGAAACTTATATATACTATTGAGCCCTTGTATTCCGGCCAAAAACACGCCTTTTCCCATAGAGCCCCTAAAGTGGATTTTAATTATCTCCTATTTATCTTGGTCCCTCAATTTCGGTCAAATCATACGGATGCTCGATTTTTGACAACACTGACTTGATATCGTTTGTCTAAAATATATTCAAGGAGACATCCCTTTTTGACTCACATAAAACAACGGCCGCAGTGTGCACCTATGTGTAATTATAAATTTTAAGTCTCGAATATTTTAGTATACGTAATTACAAACCTTCGTCAACAACGATAACAGTGTGTCGAGAATATAATGTACGACCTGCGATTGCGACGGATACATTTTTTCTTTTTTCAATGAATTCCGTACGAAGTGGGTTCCTAGGTATTCGATTGCGCGGAATACCTGCGACGAGTGTATTAGGCAATACATTATTACTTATTACTTATTACATATTATAATACTTGATGACTTTAAACCTTTATTATTTTGGTAGGTACCTTACCCAGGTTATATTTACAAAAATGGTCCCAGAATCGACACAGCCTCGTAAACAACCACACTATATTATCATCATAGTACAAAAGCACCAGCACCAAAGTATTGATTAAAACCGTTTATTAATTTTGTAATATCTCCAAACATAGTTCAAAGGAGTTGTCAAACACAATTTTGAATTTAAAATAATTTTAATATTATAATTTATTTTACTGCCAGTGTTATATTTTTTACTGTACCATGCCATTTATAAATATTACCCACACTGTGCTATCTGATTTTTAAACACGAATACAATTAAAACTTCGTCCAAAATTAGGTTTTCCTTAGAATACACTTTACGTTAAGACAATTATATATTATCCGATACCTTGTATATTTCAAGTCACTACAACTCACTGCTCGTAGTATTTTGTGTCGATAATCAATTTACATTGTCAATAATGACAAAAAAAACCTCCCCACGGAGATACAATACATTGTTTTTGTTCGAAACAAATACTATATATTTTGACGAACCACAATATTTAACTTGTTGTACAAAACAGTAATCGATGCCGGTACATTTCAACAACAGAAAAGCACTAAAAACCTACATTGAATCAATTTATATTGAAACAACAGTCCGCCCTTATATCAGTGCCGATGACGATGTCATAAATTGCGTCATGTCTCTTTTATTCATTACCCGTTTAAAATGCAGCGTATTTCTATGAAATCCATTACCATTGTGTATACTTAAGGGTCGACGCGATTTTTAGCACAAACTCGATTCATGGGAAAACCTCTCACGCTTAAATGAAATAATCAGATGGTTTTTTTTTCGAAAGACGAAAACAATGATGTCCAGGTCAAGTTTGGACCATTAAAAACTCCGTTGGTAATAATGACAATATTATCTCAATGAGCACTCGAACAATTATGCGTTTTGATGAGTTTTTGTCTAAAACGGTTTCATTTTATTTTTAAACCAGCGTAGTTGTATTCCCACTGCTTGCCATAACTAGAAATTGCCCGTATTTATTCCCGTAAAAATAATATAGATGCACATATAATAATACCCACAAAAAGCTCATATAATTATAAGACCGATGCAATAATGTCGTCAACTGTTGTAACTACCAAAATATATTGTTATAATTCCTTTTAACAATTAAAATACATAGTACTCTAAAATCACAGCTAGGACGGTACTTCAAATTCCAAAACAATTAAAGTAGTTTAAAATCAAATCTGCGTCTGGTTTTTCCCTGACAGTTAACGGACAAAACGAGACATTGAAAAATAATCAACAAATGGTGGTTTACTTTCAGCTAAATGTAACCAGACATTCAGGAGAATTAAATAATTCAATGTTTTCTTGTAATCCAATCACTGTTAACTCGTGTGTATCCTACTAAGTGCAAGGTGTTACTCACGTCGGACTCAATGTTTCGGTATTTCATACGAAAAAAAGTAAATACTTAGTTTCCCAATGTGTTTTGTGGTTTGAACAATCTAAATAGTTACAAGAATTAAAGAAATATTAAAAATAAATTGTTTTATTCAAATGCCAATCAATAGAAATTCGTGACGACATTTTCTGAAATTTCACATAGGTAACTGTTTGAGTTGCAGTTGTTTACGTACATATTTTTCACTCCTACACAATGTATACCTATAACAATATGATGTATTCCCTTTTAAATTGACATAGTCAACAGTGCCGTATCGGCAGTTGGTATTTTCAAAACAGTAATGATTTTCTATTCTGAAGTATTTCTGTCGCATTTATCCTATCTGCTAGTTTTGTCATCCAACACCTATGTGTAAATGCCATTTTTTCAAAGTGTAGTTGCTTGTATTCAATTGGCTTGATTGTCAGTAAAAAATGTGAGTTGGAAAGTTCTGTGAAATATCTATAAAAGCCACCTAACAGCAATAGAATATACTTACAAATAGGTATTTCACTATAGGCAACAATTCTAAAATACCTACTTTTATATGTTGTGAGAAGGTATAAATATAAAAATCATAAAATATTTCAAATTTAACTATATAGGTATGTATAACTATTTCATAATATTATAATATTTTATTGAGTTCGATTTGCTATAGCAAAATAGACGAATTTATTATTTATTTATTTTGATACAAATTCAACATATTACATAGTGTATAATAAAATAAAGTGTATAACGTATAATGGTTCCCATTGAGAAAACTCGTGTGGGCGGACAGAATAAGATTTTCTTTCTGTTTTGACAGTGTAGATAATTAGGTAGATGAATGCTTTTAAAGAAACTTAAAGATTATTTGGTTAATTAATTTTTGAGTCATACTTATGTAGACTACCCCTATCTACATCAAGTGAGCTTTGATATTCAGGCACCTGTGACTGTACCGAACAATCAACCAACCCAACAATATAATAATTATTTAGGTCTAGACGCACGGGAAAGCGTTTATCAAGATTCAATGGTTTTCCTAATAACATTTATCTTCACATCGAAGGTATTTTTTTTCATCAAACAGTAAATACATTTATTGTTGTTTGACATTCAGTGTAATCGTTTGTCAATAAAAATGTGTAAACATATACACTCGTATAATATTTTATATGATTTATTATTTAGCGTTCATAATTTCTATCATTAACAACCTGAACAACAATAACAATAACAATAAAAAAGAGTTAACCAAGTGACACAAAATTAAATAGGATGATAAATGTATTGGCTGAACAATTATCTATGTGTGTTTTTCAGCAGCTTCGATTTCGAATTAATGAATAAAATTGAGTCTAGAAGTTTTGGTATTTTAAATGTGCCGTGTCTCTTATCCATCAGCAGTTTTCCTGATTTAAGAGAAAATCTACTAATGTACAATTATTATAATACATTACATAACAAATCAACAATGACAGTTTTTACTGAGCGTTGACACTTCTGGATTTAAGATTTAAAGACTTATAGTTTCTTCTAATTAATGTATTACGCTATTTAAACACACTATTACAATAGAAGGGGAGGGTGATGAGAAGTAAAACAAAAAAGCTACCAACACGTTCGGCTCTGTATTTCATAATCAGGTATAGTAGACCTGGTATACATTTCAAAATATTTAAATAACATTTTTTGGTTTAAACACTAGAAAATATAATGCGAAATTATTTATGTTATACTATTTTAACTATTTCTAAAAAATTGCTGAATATTATTTTAATAACAATATAGGTAACTCAAAAATCTAGAAACCGTTTTATTGACAATTTAAAAATATTTGAAGTCGTAACAACAGAGCATTTTGTCATGTTTCAAATTTCTTAAAAATATATTTTAGATGTGTGCATTATTAAAATGTTCAATGTTCATGCAATGGTTTATATAAATCATTTTATCCTATTTTTTTTCTACAAAAAAAAAAACCTCAATGAACAAAAACAGATTTATTGTTTATAATCTATTTTTTTATTTTGAAAATTTAAATACGGTAAAGTTTAAATATTTCTACATTGAGTTCAATTTTATTCTCTGGATTTAATTTTATAGTGCACTATATTTTATGATTAACTTTGTACATTATAGCACATGATATTATAATTTGAAATTAGAATACGGGGTTATTAATGTAATTATATGACCGTGTAAACCATATTCGGTATACACTTTGAACATTATTAATAATAAAATCATTAATGCCAATAATACTAAATGTGCTCTCTCAATATTCAAAAAAATATATTTTACAATGTTGATAAGGCCCCTAGCTTCTATAGTAAATACTTATATTTTTGAATTCTATAATCAATCGTACATTAGTTCACAGATCTTCCTCAATGCTTAGTCAACTGATTCGTGCATCTAAATCTCACTTTTTATACTAAGACACAGCTTACACGAATAAAAGTTGTTAAATTTTTGTATTTTATAGATAAGAATTAAAAAATTGTTGTTTTATTTTAGAAAACAGTTTTATATTTAAGATAATTATATAGGTACATTATTTTTAAAATTAAAATTGAAACACTTATTATTTACTTTTTGTCCATTCTATCTCTTTTGAGATTAGCATAGACAAATTGATATAACGTGGCAGTCGGAATTCAAAATTAATGGTCTTACATGCATATATTAGTATGCATAAGTAAATAATCTTAATTTAACTAATGGTTCCAAGTTTAATAGTCTGAATTTAATTATTAAAGCGGTATACCATGCTATGGGTATAAAATGTATAAAATGTACACATATAAGGTATCAGTCTTTAGTATGCACATTTAAATAATATATCAATCGATCAAGCAAAATAAATGTATCTATTCAATATGGGTACTAAAAAATGTTCGTCATTTCCGGCGGTAGTAATAAGTCGTAATAACTATATCATTTATATTATTCATTCATTTTTTTTTTATATTTCGTTTTACGTTAGTCAATTTCAGAGTAAATGGCCCTTCTCCAGTGTACGGAATCCAAATTGTTCTTATATAATATTATATAAGAGAAAAAAATAAACGTTTATCCAAACTCATACAACCTTATTCAAGTGGCTCTTATATTACCCATCAGTTCAGTCAACCATGAACATTTGTTTTTCTCTACACAAACCTATAAAAACATGGGCAACACAAAGATATTGATCTATTTATAAATCTCTTTAAATTTATCGCAAGTATTAAAGCAAATGGATTTGGTAGAGTTCATAAATGAAGAGGTCAGATGTTCTATAAATCAACATTTATCGAGGTTATATAATACAGGTTATCCAAGGGGATTATTTGGCATTGCCCAGGTTTAATTTAATTATTTCAAGCAATAATAATTGGTTGTTAGGCCATAATGATATTATACTGTGTGCTCGAAAAATCTTCGTTCCTTTACATTTAGGTGACTTTTAAAATATACATTTTTTAAAGCCATTCTGACAAATGAATAACAAATGGCATACTAATAACCCAAGGAATTTCATTTTACGCGTTATACCTAGAAACTAAAATAAATTTAAAGCTGTCCCAATTAACTAACAGTAACCGATTTCAAATTTGTGTAGTGGATATGCAACCAAATTCTGACCTAGGGTTCATTACATTTTTTAGATGTTTTCAAGAAGAAGTCAAAATCAACTAATGAAATGTCCATTATGCAATCTTGCTTTAATTTTTTTCAAAGACTTTTTTTATAACTTATAATATTATGTTCCAATTGTAATTCAATTATATTTTGAGATGTTAGTTTTTATAGGTTACTTTTGATTTTATTTGAAGTTTTCTAACGATAAGGGAACATCGGATAAAAACATTAAATCCTAAATTATTATTTCTCTCAACAAGTGGGATTTTAGTTGAGTAGCTAAACGCAATGATGTTCATTGTGTTAACAATTTTTCACCCTTAACATTGTATTTTTGAAAGCAGTTATTCATCATGATATTTCAAACTTATGATTTCAATACAATAATATTTTATTCTAGTCAAGTTAAACGAGACGGATGCCAAATACACAATACGGAACACTGTGTATTCTCGTATTCAATATGACGTTTTGTATTTAGTAATATTTTAACTTACTGTTGAATTATGATTAACTACCTTTAATGGTTGATGTAAAAGGAAAAATAAAATAAAATCGTTATCGCTTAAATCAATTTAGTTACCTAGTTTAATTTATTTTTATAGTATTTAAAATACATATACTAAAACTATACGTATTTTGAATAACAAAAGATAATATTATAACTATACTATTTTTCTCACTAAGAATAATCTAAAAAGTCTACATTGTTCTCAGCAACCACGTAACTGAAAGGATTCCAAATAAAATAAAATAAAATGAAGCATTTTATGCATTGATCATTTAATTTTTCTATTAATGTCTGATTTTGAGCTCGCTTTTAAAATGATAAAAAGTCAAAACTATTGAGATAATGTATAATTTATTAGATATTCATTTATTCGTAATTCGTATGATTGAATATTTAACTTTTTTTCTTTAAATAACCCAGAATTATCAATGATTTTTTCCTAATTTTATCTCAAATATAAACAAATAATAATAATAATAATAAATATTATCCATAATTTTTTTTTTTGAGATAGTTGAACTGTTTTCTCCGAATTTTTACACCAATCGTATGAACCAATGAGAGATTTGCTTATTTTGAAAAATAAATGATATTCTTATAATTCTTTAATTATATTGAGCGCTTATGACGTGTAGTAATACGTTTTGATGATAAACATTATTTTTCTATCATGAAAGTTTTACAGTAAATTGTTTAGGTAGGTAGGTATAGGTAGTGTATCTTTATAGTATTATCAACAAACTATGTAACATTATAAGTATGTATAAAAGTGTTGTTTACTTCAAAATATCGGGAAAATGATATCAACGATATTAAAGTAACTTTCTACCCTTTTAAAATCCATTAACTATACAAATTTGCTGTAAATACTCGTATTATATTGTAAGCTACCTACTTCAATTTATTTATATGCCAGTATTGTTCCTAACTCTAAAATATTTCTACTTAAATGTAAGTGGTAGGTACGTTTAGTAGTTAAGTAACCATTTATTTTTTAATATCTTTTTGAACGTTAATATTGATATTTTCAATTACATACTACACAATAAATAAAGCCAATTTAAATTATTTTAAATGACTTATTATGTATGTAATTAGTATACAACTGTCGGGCTCGGTAAAATTATTTGTCATCGTACTGGCACGATCAAACGTCAGATCATAATTAATGACGTTATATAACACATAAGAAAAAATAAATTGAAAATAATTATAACTTAAGTGCCAATACATATTACTGAATGGGCGCTGTTGAACTAAGGTGAATAACGAGTACGTTACCTAGCCCGGTTTTTAGTTCAAAGTATCATTAATATCCTTTTAAACTTTTTATTATTATTATTATTACTAATAAAAAATGAAATGATTGTTACTATTGTTAGCTAACACGTTATTTCAAACAATCAAACTTATAGTTTCTTTATTCAAAGTTGTACATGTTTTTTTCGAAGCAATTACCATCATCGACGAATTTATGTAGTACCTAATAATGATATTTTTATTGTATAACATAAGGAAGAAACATTTTTTTATATTTGTTAGTAAACGATACCTAACTGAATGAACACTACATGTATAAGTATGAGTAAGTACCGTATTCAAAATATAAAGGATTACATTCCCAGTAAAGAATTTATCCAAGTGAAATATTTAAAAACTTGATTAAAATACTTATATAATATAGTATTATTATGTGAGTTATACAAAACATGTTATGTTCAATAAGTACATACAAAGCAAAAATAAAATACTTTATAAGGATAATAATATTCAAGACATTAAAAAATTAAGATTCTTAAATCTAAATGTAATAATAGTATGATCATTTTTTCATGTTCCGTAAATCTGTAAAAATGAAAATGATCTTAATTTAAATAAACAAATGCTTTCTCACGAAAGAATTTGTTTCATTGTTTTTATATTTAGTACGAATTTCATTGTGTTAATACGATTTTGATGTACGGTAGAGATGTAGTTAATGTTAGTTCTCAAAGATTTTTTTTAAACTTATGTACCGAATTAAGAGTGTATACGAATTAAACTCAACAAAAAAAATCAAACGGTTTATTCGTGTTTTCTGTTTACTGTTTATTCACTGTTAATTTGTCATAAATGTATGTAACCAAACGTAAAAAAATAAGCAAATTACAATTTGCAATAAATTCATTAAAATTAGGACTTTAAAAAATAGTTTAAAAGTAATATTTTATTTATATTATGAACATATTATTTTTACATATCGATTTAAAATTCACAATATTTATGATACCTACACTATTTTTTATAGAGTAATTCATATTATACTAGTTCACCTTTACGTCCTATACAACTAACAATAATGGTTAATTTTACCCGACGTCGAAGTATGTCCACTAAATCCTGTAAAATATGTCTAAGTTCTTATCACACAAATAACACACTTGCATAATAATTTTGTAATATTATTGTACACTGTAAAATAATATTATGTAAGCATTATTTTTTTGTTTTAAGAGAACGTCATTCCTGCAAGTCTTCACTGCGAACGCATTATATGATTGACCAATTTTATGTTCAAAATAATACATTTTACTTTGATATTTTTCATATCTCAATGAATTGAACTGATTTCAAATTATAAACAAAAAATATTAATATCTAGGGTCTAAATTAAAGGGGTTTTGTGTTTAAACATTGAAGCAAGTTATAAGTATTTGAACATTTACAACTTATGAATACTCAATAAGTACCTGTTTGCTTCAATATTTAAAAAAATATATCAAACACATCGGGCCCCATACAAAATTTCACCTTTAAAGTCAACACCAAAAGAAAAATTCGAAAACTCGAATGATGAGTTATAACTTTTCAAATGTTTATTATGACAGATTTTGTTCTAAAATTTGTTTGATTTGTATAACGCAGGTATATATATATTTTTTTTTTTTCAATGTAAATTGTTATTAACAATCAAATTTTTGTTGGATATAGTTAGATCAACATTTTTATCTTTGAATCACTATTCTAAGTTAATTAAAAAATTCACAGAACCAAGAAAAAATACGATAGTGTTAGCATACGCTAATACGATACCAATCATGATACAGAACATGTCGCGATTCCGACGACAGGTTAAATTTGATAATTTATTAATTCATCTTAATATTAAAATAGCAGAAAAATGGATTATTGAAATTGTCTATTTTATTCATTCGCGAGACAGATGACGGTGACAGTGTGTTAACTTGAGAGTGTGACGTTATCTTAAAGTCATTAATAAAAACAAATATTTAATATCATAAATATAAATATTAACAAATGCTAGGAGCAGGTATAGTTGTTGCATGCAATATTTACTGGTAAATAATATAAAAATTAATTAGCCGCTTTATTTGCATGCAATTTAACGTTTTATATATTTATTTACTTTAAACATTTTTAAAAGGAACTATAATTTGTTTGTAATTTAAATGTATTATTTACCAAGTGATATGATAAAAAATGTTCATGTTCTTACTTTAAATTATACATTTTTGTTTTCAATCAATTCTAATTTTTAATTTAAAAAATCATAAAAGTTAATACTGCTAATAACAAACAATATTTCAGAATCACAATATTTTAAAACATTATTTCACTTTGTAAAAATACATTTTAAATACAAATAATAGAATAATTTTTAAGTGTAAAATAATTTCATCGATCTTTCAAAAAAGAAGTTCTATGGACAAAAAAAAAATACTTCTTTTTGAAAGAAATAAGCCAAATACTACTATTTCATGTATTACGTGATATTATATTTAGAATTACTAATGTTATATATATTTAACGAGTGAGTGAAACTTATATTTTACATATTACTATACATTGTGCTTTAGGAATTTAAATCAAAACAGTTTTAAAATATAATTTTTAATTTATTTAAAACACCGGTGAATCATTAAAATGTATAAAAAAGAATTCAGAAATTATGGATTAGTTTTAAGCTATAGGGTTTAAACAAAATTGAAGAAAACATTATATTATTTATATTAATCAAATATTATATGATAAACTTAATCCGAAACAATTTATATATTGTATATTTAATTAATTGTAGTATTAAACTATTAACCTGTGAAAATTAAACGATAACATCAACTTGTAGGTGTATATATTATAAATTAGACAATTTAAGGCTAATTTTTTTTCAAACAAACTTAATAAGCAAAATATGCATTTAAATCAGTTTTTCTTAACCTGTTGGTCAAACCCATTTTTTGAACTATTAAAGTAAAATGTAAAAGTTTAATTTAGTTATACAATTATTATTCAGTTGACCACATGCGTTCATAACTTTGAACCATTACAGAATTAAAAAACTTATGAAAGCTCTTTGTTCTATTTTGTTCTAAAATCTAAAAACTGAGAAAAAAGCGATCCTTTTTTTCGAGGAAAAAAAGGTTGAGAAACACTGATTTAAATATTATTACCTATAACAATGGGATATTTCAAAAACAAACTCGTGCGTTCAACAAAAAACTTTAAATGAAAAATAATTCAATACTCACGCTAACCCGATGGTCAGATATTATAATGTCTAAAATTCACCCGATAAAATATTGTATTGGTAAAATAAGTGAAAATCAAAAAATTACTTTCACCACTAGACGGAACAACAAATGTGGGCTTATTCGAACTGTGAAGATTTTCATCCGCAAACGGTCGAGGGTTTGCGCTGTGTTCCTTACCTACGTGTGAGTTCGCGACGAAAATTATTTCCAAGGAAAATTCAAGAGAGCCGGATAATGATGTCCACCGTTAATTATAAAAATTATTATGATAATAACAATAATTAAATTACTGCTTTTGTACTTACCGACTGCGAAGAAAAACGGCCACATCAGAGCGAGATGGTTGCACGCGATTAGAGCCAACACGATTTTCCACGTCCAACCGGTCAGTCTCAAGAAGGTGATCCCATGTGGAGCCATTTTCTGTATTTTTTTTTACCGGCGTGAAGTGATCAAGCGGTTGTTGGTTTTAACAAACGGTTTTATTTTTTATCTTTCGTCTGAACTTTTATCTGGTATCGGAGAAAAAAAAATTGCCTCCGTTCGCGCGGCAGACGACCACTCGGCGAGTGGCGGGTTAATGTTTGTTGACAACTGCGGTATTATCAATACGTGTAATTTATTATTTTAACTGACCATTCGATCGGATTTCACAGGGTCTTGGTAATAATTATTATTGCTGCAGGATCGCGCTCGCTGTCGTCCCGTCGATAATAATGATATTATATTTGAATATTATTGCGATGAAACGACATCCTTACGATCGCTAACGCCGAGCAACTGGTGCTCGAAAATAATGATAACAATTATTATTGTTGCGATAAAAAGTGCGCACTCCGTCTCATGGCAGGTACGTAATAAAAATATATCACGACACAGCGGTGTGCGGCCTCGTCGTTCTCGATCGGTGGACGATATACGGGGGCGGTTTTTTTTCGAAAAAAACTATTAACACGACGGCGGTGACCGCGACGGAGAAGACGACAATGTTTTTTTGGGACGATCAAATGATATTATTATCTTCGACGGGCGCACACCGGCGTTCAGACCAACGGCGGACAGTCCACTGAAAAGCCGAGTCGCGTGCTTCGGCGAGAAAACGCGGGCCGTCTGTCCGCTCGGCGGGCGAGAAAACGCGGCGGCGCACGAACCCCCGAATCGTCGGCGGGTGGCGCTATGCACTCGCCCGCCCCTCAAACCGGCAGTGCCATCTGTGGTTCGAGACGCGCGAGTCGTAATATTATAATGTTATACGCTCGTCTGCACCGCCGTCGCGGACGACAACAATGCGGGCACGCGGACGTTTGTTTTCGGATGGGGAGGGTCTTGAACATTTAGTGTCAGTAGCGAGAACAATGACAGTTGCAAGCGTACGAAACGAATTTCGATTTGTATGGATTTTAAACCGATATTCGAATTCGAACACACCGTTTAACCACACGAACCACCTGACCTATCCGCCGACGAACACGAAGGGCAAACCGGACCCGAGCGGACTGATTCGTGCAAACGAGACTTTCGTGTGGCACAGACAGTCGACAGTCTTAACTATTATACCATTCCTTGTAGAAGATCAAAGGCGACAGTTGAAGATCCAAAGAAATCACTATTTAGAATACGGTGTAGGCTATAATTAATATGAGTTCCTACGTCTTTCTGTATACTGTATTACATATTGTATCGCATTAGCAGTAATATTTATTACTAACTAATACATATATCATATAAACAGAAGTATTCATGATTATCGTTCTCAGTTATCGACTAGAGGCGTACAATAATTTTATCGAACTAATTTGTATTTTCTTACGATTAATATTAATTGTAGGTGGGCGAATCTTCAGAAATATCTTCAGTATTTATTTGAGAACAGTTGCCACTGTTTCTTACAACAACAAAAATAAGTAGGTCGTTAGGTACTCATCTCAAGAATGAGGTAATATTTTTTTTGTGAGATGATAATATGAGTCGTTGGATTCAGTTTTTTATTGGCTGGTCAGAGCATAATAGGGAATGCCGATGCGCCTTGAATTTGTGCTTTTTTGACAGTATACTCTCCTTAACGTGTTAAGTACGATCATTATAATCATTAATTTTGTTTCATAAAGATCTTCATGATTGATTTTATTGAAAGTATAATGGTTAATACATTTTATAAGATTAAAACGAGTTACATATAAATTGCATCATATTATTGTTATAGTAAATGTGGGTAGGTACATCACGCTATCATGCATCACTATAACAGGGTCATAAGGTCACTTATATGTAAAGCCGACCAAATGTACTCGGTGATTACTGCATTATGTTATTGCCCATGTGTCGGTCGTGTTTATCTCACATAGTGCTTACATTGCTATAATAGACAATTTACTTTTCGTACTCAGATAATAAATATAAGCTGGGTATACTGAAATATTAATTATTACAGTTGCAACTAATTGTGTTGTTAATTTTATCTTTAACTTGTCGGTCCACATTATAATCTTTTTTCGACAGACTTGACTTTACCTCAAGAAATGCGACGTAGTTTTTTAATTTATTATTTTTTAAAAAGTCTAAAAACAAACTGTCACTCATATTCTGTTTTTGCACCTAACATTGTCCATACGATTGAAAAATT
Source organism: Myzus persicae (assembly GCF_001856785.1). Classification (NCBI taxonomy): domain Eukaryota; kingdom Metazoa; phylum Arthropoda; class Insecta; order Hemiptera; family Aphididae; genus Myzus; species Myzus persicae. Next base: position 341,478 of record NW_019101948.1, on the reverse strand, counting down.
AATAAATATCATTTGTATTCCCAAAATAATGACTGGTTTATTCTGAGAGTATCGCTCCATCAATGCGTAGGTTAGGTTATATATAGGTAATTTAACTAATTATAAATTAGTTTATATTTACAGTTTTTCTCATATTTTAAGACAATAATTTTTTCACCATTTCTACAATAAAGTACACCGATATTCGTCCAGTCCGGTGAAGAGCGACACGTTCTTACAATTTCATAGTTATTATGAAATATAAAACTTATACTCTCTTACTTAATTGGACTGGGCATAAATTAACAAACAGTTTTGACGTTTATTGAGACGTATTTATTTGACGTATATTATTTTTTAGGTATATTGTACAATAATGTACACGTCTTGGATGTGAAAAGTCTTTTAATTAGTTTCGATTCCAATATTTATCCGTCTTATACATTTAAAATATAAAATATTGATCTACATAAATAACGAAATTATATTTAATGTACAAACGTCATTCTCGTTCAAGTTCTTTGGAAGATGTAATAACAATTTGGCGCTAGTCTTCTTCACACTTCTAAAATTGTACCTACCCAATAAAATTATCGACGGCTCAATAGTTGACCTCCGATTGTAGCGTGGACCACCACATGTAGGTGACGTACAATGATATCACATTTTATCTCATTTCCCAATTTAAAAAAAAAAAACGATTTTATCATAGGTATACACTATTTCATTGCGATTAGACAATTCAATTTTGTTTTAGGCATATATCAACAGCAATATCTATGAACACAAAATATTACAATATTATAACAGGCTAATAGCTAATATATATTATAATATAGGTATATATTGTACATTATACAATAAAGTGGTAATAATATTTAAAAATTGTATTTTCTTGAAAATTGTATTTAATTGTTTTAAATCAATAAATATTACAGTATCTAACTTTATCACAAAATCAAGCCTGTTGAATTAGTTTTCCTCCGTCGCCACAAAACGGATCAATTTCTACTCTACCAACTTAACACTATATCTTCATGAATGTACTTCAGGACATTGAGTACAAACGCACATATTTTATCTCATCTTTAATAGTAATCAATGGTAAATATTTAAAAACGAAAAAAAATGAATTCTACAATGAATCTCAAAATCTTTTTGTAAATATCTATTTAAAATTCAAATTTTGGGAAATCCTTTCTCAGTGCACCATTTACATGGTGATAAGCGTGACTACCGTCAAAATGTAAATTCTCTACGACTATAGTAGCTTTGCTCTATGTTAATCAGTCAATCAGGACACCTTCGATTATAATATTTAGATATTATATAAGGTATAAGTTAACGTACCCCACACTTACACGTCGATCATTAGGCCCTCGTTGTGCTCATCAGGCACACGGAATATTATTCCTTCGTTGACGGGCAACATCATATAATTCCTAGGAGTCACTAGACGATTTTTAAAAATAAAGATTCAGAGATTGGGCAAATATTTAAAAACTTTTTCGGATTATTTTCATTGCCACCTGATATAATACAAAGCGTTGATGTTGAGTTAATGAAATCTGAACTCTGAGGTATGTGACACACTTGATGTGATTTTGGATTATATAATTTTAAGTCATATCGATGACATGAGCAGAATGTTCAGAAACATCAGAACGAACTATAGTAGGTTTGTATGCAAACTGTTGGGAATCGCTTCATAGAAAACTAAATTCACCACTTTGTTCAGCCTACAAAATATGTTTTTTTATTGATTGAACAATTAAAAGAAATTTAAAAAAAATCGAAACGTAAATGTGATAAAAAAAAGCTCACATAAATTAAAATCAAAAACAAATTACTAAAAAGGAAAAGTTTATTGGCTCATGGATTTTAGTTTGTTATAACACCGCATTATTATGAATGTAAGAAAAAAAAATATAAAAAACCTATTATATTATTATTATTAGCACAAGTATTACTATTGACGATTACATAATATAAAGCGTACATATAATGTATACAGCTAACTGAACTGGGAAGGAAGTTGTAGCCGAGTGAACATATCATAATAATTTGAAAAGTTAATTTAACATAGTTGTATCATCATGGAAGCTCACATATTTGAACCATTTCGAATGTTACCCGTAAACAACCCGGGAACCAATTCAACAATTAGGAACCAACTATCGTAGTCTTCCGGTCTTGTGACAGACAAAGGTTGTGCGTTTAAATATTACTTGTCAAGCTGCTGCAAATCCGGAAACAATACAGATTCAGTGTTGAATTAGTGATGATTATAAGTAAACTCACCGTGTAACGTACTGCTGTGATGGTAGGTAATGCTGGATAATTAATTGACTGAGATGAGTTGACTTAGGGGTAAGAGTATTGGGTGCTTATTCCATCTTGATTTAAAGATGAATACTTTAATCGATGATCCGCTCTAATGACATTCCCTTTGTCCAAAAGCGGAGCGAATCGTATGACTGTGGTCGGTGTGACAACTAATTTTGAAGTCACGAGTTCATGATAAAATTCAGCGAAATGGACTAGTTGAGAGCACTGGACTGCCGTCAGCAGAGCACGTTCAAACTCTCAATAATCTCGAGAGTGTGATGCCCTAATAGTATTTACTTGAAATTTATACCATTTGTTTATTTAATCAATTCATATACTTGAAAAAGTGTTAAAAATATATTGACTTGTTTTAAGCTGTTGACGGACGTTTTCTATTGTCTATTTTCGTTTTTTTTTTTTCTATAAATGTCAATAAAATCTTATTTGGTTGGGTCAAAAAACATGAAAAATGTACACAAGGCTCCTGATATATATTCACAATATCAGTTGAAAAATATCAAAAATACATAGACCCGATTTTTTTTATAAATATTTTTTAGTTCAAATGTTGACAAGATTCATAACGATAAACATTTACAAATAATTGTGTTGTTAACATTTTTTTAAATTTCAACTTTTATAGCTATGGGTTGAAAAATTAAAACAATGTTCCGCCCAAGTAGGTTATTTTGTATTTAAAAAATCTTAAAATATATTAGGTAGTACAGTTTTATTAATTTTATGTTCAAATGTTGACGAAATTACATATTAAATAACCAAGAATAATGATCTATGTTAGCTTTTTGTAAATTAAAACTATTATTCCTGGGTGCTTGAAACTTTTAAAGTATATTGGTATATTTTATACTCACAATGACATTTTATATCTATTTTCTTGGCAAAAATCGATTTAATCTGCTGTAGTACTAATGTTTGCTACCTAGACACCTAGTAGAACAAATTATTTAAATTACAATAATATCATCAAATATTTTAAATTAGTGAGTATTATGATAGACTGGCAGACCAACTTCGATCAGAATCGTTTTCCGTATAGGTACAATAATTTAATACCATTGAACTCAAATTTAACGCCACCCATTACAGTGACCGATTGGTAACCTACTGTACTGCAGAGCGACATCCACTGAGGTACCCACTTTTTAATTATTGTAAGTTAAATTTTGACGATATTGGACATTTAAACGATTCTAGTTATTTCGTTGCGTTTCAAAAATATTATTTGGAGGTACTCAAAACTTTTTCGTTTATTATATATCTCAGTATTTTAATACCTAAACACGATACTATTTAAAAAAAATTTAGGCACATCGCGTCGTTCTTACAGGAAGTTGGTATTGACGCAAACTAATTTTGTGTAAGTATCTACTACTACTGTTGTAATAATTAACAATATAAAGTCAAATACAATGCTTAAATAGATATTATGTTTTTAATAAATGTCCTGATAAAATTATATATTAAAACGTAAAGAATTTCCGTTCCAAACGAATATTGTTATTTCAAAAAATGAAGCTTTGAAAATACAAATTACGTGTACTCGTAAGCCATATTTCTTTAAAGTTGAATAATAACATGAGAATATATTTGAAACAAAAGTTATTTGTACAAGTAAAATGTGTCAAAAACTTAGAATGTATATACATATACATTTCTGTTTTTTCTTTATAAATGACAGTTTAATTATACACAAAATAACGGTCACAGAAGAAAGTTATTTGGTTGTAAATATGTATATCCAAAAAACATTTTTCAGGTTTATATAATTAATGTGTAGACTTCGAGAATACTATTATTATTATATACATGATATTTCTTCTTCCATTTCATTCAAATGCATTTTATCTTGAAATTAAATTGTAAGACAAATCTTCTTCGAAAGTAGAGCTGATATTAACCTGTTATTTAAATGTGTCGATTTAATTGTAATTGAACTTGTGATTGAACTTGGGATTTTTTAACGATTGTGGATCGATGAAATATGACTTCGGAAAATTAAAATTATTTTAACATCATTTTTTTACATAATTTTTTATAATATGTTTCAAGTGGTGGGGCACTGAAACAGTCGATTTTCAAAGATTAATTATAAAGTAAAAAACCAAATAAAAATTAATTATTATTTATTATAATTAAGTTTATAACATGTCATTTATTTTTTAAAAATTATTTTCTCAAGGCGATGGCCTTCTCTTCTCAAACACTCTTCTAGCCTACTTCGTATATTTTCCACCTACACGGTGTATCACGTCCAAAGGCTTATTGGCGATTTCATCCATTATTTTGTTTTTTAGTTCATCAATATTTCGAGGTTTCTGTGCATAGACTTTACTTTTTGAATACCAACACAAAAAAATGTCACATGCTGATAAATCAGGGGATCGAGGTGGCCAATGAAATGAACGCTGTGGGCATACGTAACTGTCATAATTTTTGTAAAATGATTTTATCGCATAAGTGCGTAATTTACCACACCACTATTCCATGTTTACTAAATGGCATATTGTCTTTGAACTAATAATATTTAGTGAGAATTCTTAGTTTCGACTGAGAAAATCTATTTCTGTAGTCTTATACTCTTATAATAGGTATTCAATTATATAATCAATAGAAATGGTAAAAATTTTATAGCTCGGTATGTTTGAATTATACTTTTACACATCATTTTTTAATTTCAAATATTCGAATAAACATTTAAAATTTAAAGATAAACACAGTTGTATACAAAAATATTAGTCATTTCGCATTCGTATATATAATGAACTTATAAGATGTATTTATTTCATAAAAAAACTTATAAGTTGCTCAATATAATATAATATATTATACACAATGTTGTGATCAAACACATCATTATTGAACTGAACTCTACGTAAGTATTTTCATAGTATTTCTTATGATTTAAATACCGTATTAGATATCACTATAATATTATAAGAAATAATTTTTCTGATAATAGTATTAAAATATTTTATGTCTTAGTGTATTATTTCGGAATTAAGAAATGTCATTATGTTATTTCTGATTCTTCTTATTCCTCTTAAGTGCTTACCCTTATCGTCGACTTAAGTGATTTCCCTCTGCCCTTATTTATAATAACATGAGTTTGTTACTATTTTCATATATTTCTCTGTCCCACTTAACAACTATACCTTAATAATCTTCGTACAGTTTGTTGTGGGTTCATCGTCAATGCTAAATTATCTGCACAACTGCACTTCCTATTCAGTTTAATCGTATTTTGATCATTTGTTTTCCAGAATGTTTTTTTGATGTCTATGAACTTCTTGAATGTGTGAAACACTTCTGCGAACATATTTTGTCGAGTAAGATGTATTTGGCTTAGTTATGAGAATATTATTTGTCATTCGGATGGATGACTTTCTTTTTTAATAACAAATTTTAATGAGATTTTTTATGGATGGTTCTCCTGTCTACATAATATACTGCCGACAAAGTATTTTCGTAGTTATATTTCTTACCTGGATTATTTTTACAACTTTTCATATTTTTGATTTTTGGTTTTTGTAGATATGATTATTAATAATTTAATAGCCTCTTTTTGCAACTTTTTGTCTCGTTGTGACTTATATACTTCTCCAATTTTTTATATCATTTTTTGTTTACACAGTGTCTTTTAAATATTACAAATTAAAATACATATCTTTGGTTTTTAATGTTTCTGTCGATGAAAACTACTCTTGCTCATGTATTGTTTGTACTTACCTTCATCTCTGATATGTTCTATACATTTTTAAAAAATATTTTAAACATTGCACCATAAAATGTTTATGTTTTGCATCAACAATTGCACAACAAAGATTATTTTTCAGAAAATCTACTATTTCTATTGATTTATTAGCATTCAGGTATATTTAATTTTGTAAAAACTACAAAACAATTAATAATGTAATACTAACTTATATCATGGTACCAGAAGCATTAAAACAATAATAAAATAAGTATGTTTAAAACTACTTAGTAACTTACTTATTGGAAAAAAAAAATTAAAAAAATTCCCACTTGTGAGAGTATATAATGAACGATGTATATTATATATCACATAAATTACATCTCATTTGACTCTCTAATTGCCACTTATGAATTTTATTTTTTAAAGGTTTACTTGAATTGCCTTCCAATTTTAAAAATATCATTCTACTGAATTACTTCCTATTTTATGCAGTTGGCACTCTTAGCCTGAATTTGACTCCGATGGATGAATTAATTTTTTTATTGTTTGAATCCCAAATATTGATTAAGCGCACACGCGGTGGTTAACCCAGTATGGTTTAAATCTGCCTTCGCATAAAAAGAAAAATTATTAAATTTTCTAATATTATCCACTATCAATGTGAGATGGTTTTAGCCGTTAGGCGAGTGTATCCAATTTGGTTTATTCTTTTCTATTGAGTACTTTGGGAGTAGCCTACCATTTATTGATTATGTGAGGGATAATTTAGTTAGGTTAGGTTATTTCACGTCTTTGTATGTGATGCTATTTAAAGTTGAGGATGGTATTGAGGTGATTTCATTAAGTGCTTCGAGATCAGCTCTTTTATTTAAGGGAATGCTTGTTTATCCAGAAATATATAATAAGCTTTGTGATTAGCTCAGTTAAATAGCTCAGTTGGATTTTCTGTATTTGTGATAGGTTAGGTTTAGAAGTTAAGATTAATTATTGAATTTTGAACTTTTTGATCGAGTTCGAGTTCCACAACTACCTCCGTAGTATATATCTTTGTACAATATATTTTCAATTATCAAGTTAGAATATTGAAAATTGAATGCATTTTTTCTCGTAATATAAATTTTAAATTGAAACACTTGAAACACTTGTAAATGTATATGTTGACTGTGTAATTTTAATATGTTTTAATAAATATATGAACTACTTATAAAGATACTCAAATTACATTTTCAAGCTATTTGGAAAAGCATAAATATTCTATGACGTTTAGTAGAAAAAAAAACCTATTTCAAGTATCTATAATTACTTCAAAAAAGGTTTAAGTATGATGGCACAACATAGTATTGACAGAGTTGGGTCGAACTCAAATATATAGTCTCAAACCGAACTTTTCATATGCCAGACCGAACTCGAACCGAACACGAACCAATAAATTCAGTGTTTATGTCGAGTTATTTTGGGGTTCGGGTTAATTATATAAAATTTGAAACTTTTTGTTTGAGATTGGTTTGGTTCGATGTTTTGAATTTCAAATAATTTGACCGAGGTCGATAATTTTTGGATATAAATACTTCACGTTTTCCTTCAATTAATAATGACAAATTGACAAATACTATTTGTTTAAGATATTACGATGGTTAATGCACATATTTTGTTTTTGCATTGTGCCATGTCAAGTAAATATTTACACTCAATCAAAGAGATAAATACTTTTTTAGTATAATATCCTAGATCTGGGATGGCAAACCTTTTGAACACAGCGAAATTAGTAATAACCTTTTTTTTAGAGCGTTCCATGAAAAAAATATTATATTTTGTTAAACTATAATTCGATTGTATAATTAATGTGTTAGTATAAAAAGGTTAGCTTAAGTTATTATAGGTCCTATAATATTATATATTATGTAATAGTAAATTTTCGCCTGCCCACAAAAGCTTTTCGCGTCACCTCAGGCACGCGTGCCATGGATTTGCCATCCCTGTCCTAGATACACATAGGTAAATAAACACTGTACCAATTTAATTAAACCTCCATTCAAGTGTGCATAATATTGTGATGACAAGCGTCCACCTCAATTTAGCTATAATAACAACTATATGAAACATTACTATCGAAATCCAATTATTTATTTATGTGGATTTTTAAATTGAAAATATTGAATTGGTTTTAGTATATAATATTTATAGATGTGTGAATGTGCTAGAACGTATTAATAATATTACGAATATCCGCGGATTTAAATTTTAAATATCATCACACATTTTATCGAAAATAACATTTCAGGTGTTGGAGTAAGTACCTAACGTACACCATAGGAGTGAGATAAAGGAACCGTATAACAAACTGGCATTTAAAATAATATGTATATATTATATTGTAGTTTTAAAATAATTATTTATTTTTTTTCAAAGTATACAACTTTATTTACGTTTGTAAAATGTAGATTTAAATATTAAATTAAAATCTGTAACTTTTCACAACTTTTAGTTGGAATATAATACGGTACACATATTATATCTTTACTAAATTATAATCATAACAAGATGAGTAGTAGAAAAGTACTCAATTTCACATTAAACTGTGTCTTTTAATTTAAAGTAATGCAACATTTGCAATTTCGTACATTGCATTATATTTAATTCTTTGTTTAAAATCAAAATATATGAAATAACTTAATCTTAACAAATTACTACTTAAAAAGACTATCCATTAAAAACAATTTGTTGTAGATAAAATTATGGATTTCTCTCACGAATTAAAATACCTCACCTGATACAATGATACAAATATACAATTAATATACATTTATATAGGTAAAATGTAAACATGACAATACAAAGAATAACTTAAACTCGAAATCATCCAAAAATATTAGGCTATTAAATTGTATTTTCAAATATACTATCTGACACTGTTTCTACTAACTAGTAAACTATATTAATAATAATTCATTAAATCTATAATTTTTTTTTTAAATTGTACATTGTTACACAATATGACTTTATATCATTAATAATAACAATTAAAATAATGTTTATTCGTACAGACATTTCTATCAGTTATTAAATTAATTGATAATAAACTGATAACATATACTCAATTCGATAATCCAAATCCATAGCATAATGTGTTAAGTCATTACTAAATTATTGTAAATGAAAAACTATTTCCAATATTGATACTGTTCACCGACATGTGCTCGAGATAAAAATACATAACATCTTTAATATTATAGCAGTTAAATGTTTTGTTTCGGAACTTCTGGTTCTTCGTCTGTGTTTTAGTTTTCGTCGTATACTTTATTTCAGCACAAGAGACAATCGTTTTATTAACAATAACATTTGCAGACCGCTAGTACAGTTAATTTATGCTTAGCGTGTATGGTAAACTTAAATCATACGTTTAAAATAGCAATAGGCGGAGAGCGGAGCGATAGACGTCGTCGTTGTGTCGTATACGCTGCACGGAAATAACTTCCGCATCGCCTTGTAGCACATTATTTTAATGTGTCGACGCCTAATTAAAGTGCGCGACTAAAAAAAAAAAAAATTCTATGTTCAGTCACACATAATGCCTTTATTGTTGTGTACTTACATTGTCATTCGCGACCAATCGTGTTTACAATAATATTGTACTCACGTTCGCGTGACACAATGTTTTCGTATCGCCGTGCCTGGTCACTATGGTGTTTTGGATGGACCCACCTAAAATTTGTATGCCTTTTGTTTCAGTATCGCCAAGCGTCGACCGGTTTTGTGTGGACGTAACTCGTTTTCTAAACCTTGTTAATCATACTGTAGACTGTAGAGCGCGAAACAACACGCGCCGCCAGTACGGTAAAAAACACTGTACTGTCGTGGCATGAATTCTTAATCAATTCCCGATGTGACTCGTAGTATAAAATATAATATGACACAATTAGTTAATTAATTTTTTGTGGGTGATTAACCGATCAATTTCCTTCAAAATCAAGTCACCGTCAGCTACGACTTACCGTCAACTCGATAAACGACGTGAGTACTTTGATTTTTTGTTATATTATTTTCCCTATTTTTACTTGACATTAAATTATTGATAAGCCAAATTTCCAAAGGGTGCACCATGCGCGTCACGAGCAAAGTAAACGTTTATTTTAATGGTGGGCGTTTAAAGCACCTATGCTAGGCCCGAATTACGAGGACCGGTTGTGAGTGCTTAGTCGTAATTTTGTGTTTAAACAATGATCAGAAATTAGTTGTACAGGTTAGGTTGAATCCAACTATCAAACCGTACATATTTTTTTAGCTGTACCTAGCTGCAATCATGCGTCACAATTCCTTAACATCGGTAGTACCTTGTCTATTTAGGCACTGCCTGCTGCCCGATTTCGATGAAAAATGTTTGAAATAGCCAGCCTGGACTATAAGGAATTGCCTAGTTCATGCCACAGGAAAATGTAAGCTACCTAGACTCCCTACGTTTCTTAGAAAAACTTAATTTTTTTAATATGCACATATAACATTCAATTTTCCAACACAGTTTTTATTTTATTTTTAATAATGCTCATACATTTTAGTTTTATAATTTATTTAATTTAATACATTTATATAATATATTATATTTTACAAATATAATAATAATATTATCAATGTATTACATAAAATAAATACAAATTGTTTTAAATAAAAATTAATTTCAAAAGATTATTAACTCGATGGCATTTAAAAAAATATAACGTCATTATATCATATATTACGTATTCATCATCGTATAGTATTAGCGTCATTTAAATTATACGTGTATACCTATAGAAAGTAATGATATGTTTAAACACAGGTTCCTAGATTCTTTAATATTCATTGGCTATTTTAAAAATATTAGAATTGCTAATTCACATGAATAAGTCGAAAGATTAAAAAGTATAATGTAATGTCAACAAATGGCTTTAGATTGCACATAGACTCATTGTAATATCAGAAAAACACACATACTCGTATTATGTGTTTGAGATTTTAAATCTTTAGAAAATTTAAATTCTAAGTTGTTTTTTTTTTTAATTTAAAATGCTATTACAACATAAACTACATTGTTTTTAACTACATTTTATATAAAAATACTGAAATACATATCAAAAATTACGTAGAAATAAAAATAATAATATCAAATTATGAAATAAGTAGCAAATGAATTAGATATTTATTTTTAGTCTTTACTTTTTTTAAGTGTGTGTATTGATGCATATTTTACAATAAAATACTATCTCTTTCGTAATTAGTGCGTTTGTTAACGTACCTATATAATTACGTGGCTAATACAGGCCCTCCTGTACATAAAACTATGGGCGCCTGTACTAAATATTTTTTCGGGCCCTGTACAAATAAACTTGCAATAATAAAAATATAAAATACAACCCATTACAAGTATTACGAAATTCCCATACACTATAATCTATAGGTAATCACTTATCAACACAACATAAAATATCATTCGGTATAAGATCATACACATTCATACATATGCAAATTTCAAGGATTCCGTGAAATTAATAAGATAATAAAATTAAATAATGTCATTGTAATTACCTACTATTGAATTTTAATTGAAGAATTATTGTTTTTCATAATAATACATATGAGTACAACATGTTCAACTTAAGGTTCAGATTAAAAGACTTATCTTAATAAAAAAAAAAGTACTTATATAGGTAACTTCAAAACTGACCAAATATTTTTTTTACGAGAGTCTATGATGCAATCAATCACATAAATAAATAAACAATTTGACTACTTTAGCTTTTGAAGAACGCAAGGTTTCACCATTGGATAATGATGATTAATAGTTGTATACCTATTATACTACTGCGACAATATATTTTGAATTAAACGACTATATAACTATATTATGCCTTTGATCACTTTTAATTTTATTTTTATTTCAGTACACTTGGTTAAAAACATTAAATCATCAACCACATAGGTGCATATAGTCAATATAGCTCAACAGTTATAACTATTATAGAATACGGATAATTTAATATTATGCTTATTTATATAATAATAGTGGAACATAATATACGTAATAATATATCAGAGGTCGATTAAAAATGTACATTAAAGTAAATACAGATTTCTGCGAGCAATGACATAATCTTCGATCTCTGAAATAGTTAAATCTGTAATTTTAAAATTTTGTAACACACTTGCAAATAGTGTATTATCTTAGTTAATAAGGGTGCAATTTAAAATGGAATATAGTCCCGGTTTTGAGCATCGTATCATCTTGTCAGAACACACTTCAAACAGGACATTTTCTGTCCTGTTTGTAAAAAAAAATCTCGTTTTAATCCCTTTATCTCCACATTACACAGTAATACGCGAGTATAAAGGAAAACAATCAATACACGGGACGAACACAAAACAACTTTTTAAAAGTTTAACATGAAATCATTAAAACCAAAGTTAATACATTTTATCAACAACTGTGTTTGCATAACGACCGTAGAACAATAATTATGAGCATGAGAGTATGAGACATCTCGTTCTATATCTTATGGCGTATTTCACAGTGTAATAATTATTATGAAAGAAGACGATACAACAGCTCACCTTAATTAGTAATTACTAACAGGAAAACTTCATCTCAACAATGCCTTTAAAATTTTAAACAATTATTTTTAGGTCTACTTTATTAAGAACCAAGCCAAAATTGTCTGCGGCGTTTTTTTTTTTCGCCAATACATATTAAGCAATACGAATTTTTTCCCTATACCTACTAGTTTTTTTTACAAAATCGATTGCATCGTTTGGTTGTAATTAAAAAAACGAATAACCTTATGGATACTTGAACTTTTCCGAAAATATGTTGTAATATTTTGATTATTTTTGAGCTATTTATAAGCATTTTACATTTTTTATACTTCATTTCATTTTCATAAACATCGATACGACGATTTTTACACAAAAAGTTCGACAATCGTTGTGCAATACCTTACCCAATCCTATACACCCAAAGTACGAATGCGCAAAAACTATTGCGCTATTATTGTATTACTAATATTAATATAAATATGTAGATTACTGTATAGTATCATAAAATATATTTAGTAATATGTGAGTAAATAAAATACGTTATTATTTTATCACGAATTCGAGCCTAATATTCGATCAGTCCCAGATTGTTCATTTTCAAAAAAAGCTGGATATCACTAAAAACTACAAAAGTAATTAAACTTCATACTTCGCACGTACTTGCACCCACACACCCACACACACACACTTGTTTTTTTTATATGATATTGACATTCTACATTAGTATATTATAAAATTAATATCAATCGTGTATGAATAACATTTATTTTGTTCAGGACATATTTTTATTCGGGACACTTTGCACCACAAAATATATTCATGATTGGGTCATTCAAACTTTATTTTTTTACTAGAATATCGATAAAATTTAAATCTATTTTCTAGTTATAGAACAGTCAACTCAGAATTAAATCATATTTATACGTTTTTTTTTTTTTTTTATTAGACTTGAAATTTAACAATTTCTGCTTCGGCAACTAAAGGCCATTGGCATTACATTTGTACAGGTAAACATTAAAAAGAAAAAAAAGAAGACAACTAAATGATTAAATAAAATATACAGTTTTAAAATACTGTTTAGTTATTTACGTACAAAAGGGTGATTTGTTGTTTTTATAGGTGTCAGATGATTCACTCTCAGTTTCCATTTTGTTTGTTTCGGCTTTCTTGAACATTTTATTCGTTGTTCTTGTGATATTATTTTTATTTCGGGTCTAATTAATTCTAAAGTTGCGATGTTAGTTAGCATGTCGTCGATACCGTATTGTGTTATGACTTCTAGTGGGGATGGATGGCCTTGGACATTTTCGATGAGGTGTTTAAATTGCTCAAACGTCAGTAATATTTTCTTTTGATTATATTGTGCTGCTCTTGCTGGTTTTAGTAGTTCTTCGGCTATATAATATCGGTAAATTTACTATTTCTTTTTTCTTTGTGCCCCTTATTATCATCGATTGTTTGTCCGTCTTCATAATCAGTTGGTGTATTATGATTTGTTATTTTCCTGTTGTTATGTAACTCAGATATTGTGTGGACTGACGATTTGGCTTTCCTCTTAAGCTATTCCCAGTTGTTCAAGAAGGTTGTTATTTTTTCATGTTCTACTTGTATTCTACCCTGTTTACCTGAAGTTTGACAAATTTGGCCAGTTGCAGGAAAGGTGTCGTTATTATCATGAGCGATATCTGATACATAATTATTATCATAATGGGTGTGTTCATTATTTATATAAGTCTTATATTGTGAATCATCTGCTTGTGGGATATTATTAATTGTTTTGGTGACATCCTTAGCATTTATTTTTACATTTTTCGTATTGTTGGAGGATTCATTTGAAGGACGCTGTTAATTGAACATCGGTTATAAATATTTGATATTTCGTGTTTTCATGAGTGATGAAAGAACTGGGTAGTTTATCTAAGTCACCCGGTATTATATATATATATATGTCTACAAAAGCCGAGAATATGCTAGAATTCTACTTAATATATTCTGGCTAATAGATTAGTGATAAAGAAGACGAGGGTGTTATGTTGACTGAAAATATTGCTCGCAATGTTATTTTGCTGGGAATCGTTTTGCATACATTGGATAGTATAATCCATTTATTTGGATTACGATGTCTTCGTATTTTAACTGGTTCATCATGTATGCATTTGGTTTCATGTTTGTTTATTAATTTATCGACTCAATATTTGTTTGATAGAAAAATACAGAGTCTGTCTTTCGATATGCGAGATATAAACATTATATTTTTTGGTGAAATAATTTTAGTTATGGCCATTATGTTATCTTTCTATGAAATTGTGTTTGCGTAGTCATGTTAATGACTATTTCTTGGTCTTTTTTTGGGAATGTTGTATGTTAAAGTCGCTGTGGCAAGTGTCTGTGTTATTTCTGGTTGACTTGTATTAATTTATGTAGTCTTTGCGTTGAGTATTGGTTTATTGGTCTCTTTAACCGTTTCATTTATTGAATTCAATCATTTCAAATTTATATTGCTCAGTTGTATTTTATTTTGGGTAGTTTTTGAATTGACAGGTGATATGTTAGTTATTTTATGATTAGGTTTTATGGCTAGGTAATTAGTGTTATTTTTAATTGGTGTTTTAGGTGATTGAGTATTTCGACGGCCCATAATTTGTTTATGGGTTATCCCTTTCAGGTTTTTTGAAGATTTTGGAGAACTCATTTTCCTCCCCTTTCCCGATTATTTTATACTTCGCATAGTTTAAGAGTCTATACCTAGTTCTCATGGGTTCACTGCTATGTGATATAAAAAGCTTTTGTAAATGCACGCTCCCGATAAGCGGTTGAAATGGTGAACACAAGTGTATCGTCTACGGGAGTTAAACACTTACTGTATAAGTTTTTATTACCTTCATTACCTTCGTATTAATAACTTAGTAGTTAAATTTGTTATTTTTTGAAATTACAATAACTATTATATTATCAAATATTGTATTACGTCCTGCTATCTAGTGGTTATTTCATGTACTTATTATTTACAAACCAAATAATTTTAAAATATTAAATACAGGTAAATAATAGATTAGGATTCTCGATCTTAATCACGTAGCAGTATACAGCATTCGATTGTATTTACCATCTTAATTTCAATCCTGACATTTATTTTTGTTTTCAGTTTTTCAGTAATGAGTTAGATTATATTATTACAGAGCCTCTATCATATATTATTTAAAATGTACATAAGTAGTAAGAACACTACAGTTTAAATATTTTATAACTTAACACAAATTAAAACTAAACGTAATGTTTAAATTGTATCATTGGCCAGGGCACACATTACTCACAGATCAAGCAATTAGAAAAATAGGACCCCTCGGCCCTCACTAAAATAAAGAATTACTTAACAAACTATGATAACATATTACTTTTGCATCACCTAGAATAGGATACTATACGTTCTTTGATTAAATTTAAATGAAATTATACCTAAAAAATGTATTCTACAAAGCGATGTTGAGCCGTTAAACATTTTTTTCACCACATGTAGGACACACAGTTTTCAATCTGAGTTTTTGATAATATACTTCTTAGCTTCTTCGCTTTTCTCCGAATCCAAATTCCCACATAGTTTTACTACAGTAGAATTGTAATATGGTTGCTTATGGTCTTTGATAACAAACCACTAAAACAGTAATATATATTACATATATTATAATATACAGGTTGCATCATAGCTAAATAGCTAATACTATATCAGTGTTGCAAGCGTTGTAAACTGTGATAAAAGATTTGACGATAAGCCTATATTTTATATTTTCACGCGGATCGTGTGATGTCTAAAAAATTATTATATATTTTTTGAATATTATAAAAGATATTATCAAAAACAATGCATTGGTATGATAATAATTTAATTTTAAAATACTATATTAACACTATACTTAATTCATTTTTTTTTTTAAACCAAAACATTAAAATGTGTACATAATTATTACAGTAAGAAGAAAAATGTAAACGAAATTAGGCAAACCATTTAATAAATGTTATACAAAATAATTTTTTTTTTTTTTAAGCTTCGGCAATTGAGGCCATTAGCTGTAGGTTTGTGGTACTGTAGGGTTTTGGAACACGTGTGTGTTTGTTTGGCAGAATTTCTAGCGGCACCCGTAGATTTCTGCCATGCCCGGTTGAGGGATGGTGGCACAAAATTACGTATATTCATTACTAAAGGACTTTTGTAGTCGATAATATTTAATGATAATGATTGTAATAATATCGCTATGCTATGCACTGTTAATACTGTATTGTATTATACAATCTTATTTTTTTTTCAGACAAAGCTTCAGAGATGTTTATTAACTGCAACAAGAGAAAGTAAGTGATCAGATAAAACTAACACAATAATGACTAATAATAAATTGTCAAATATATACTATTGTTTTAATTCCCATAAAATATGAACATACAAAAATGTTCAACCTATTGATAAAAAAAATAGTGAGATAATTGTTTTTAATTGGTTGCATTTCCTCAATGAGTTACGCATATTATACTGTATTATAATTTGTATAAATACATAACACGTTATTACAAGTTACAACACATGTTCGAACATTTTTAATCATTGTAATTATGTCATACAATTAATATTAATGTAGTTTTGTTTTAAAACCCGTATAGGGGGGTTTACGCCATACCATGCAGTGTCATATATTATGATTATATTGTGAGTTCGTGCCAAAATGCGAGACCAGTGATTTTTGCCATGAAATTATTATTTTTGTAAAGTTCATATCAATCATATAAAAATATAAATCAATATTGTACTTGAATTTGTTGAGTTATAATTTTTCTGCGGGGCTGTTATAAAAATAAATGTAACCACATAATCAAAAGTTGAATAATGTTTTCAACTCTGTGATAACGTCGGTATCAAGTGATAAAATGGTATATTTTATTTGAATGTGGTTCAGACAATTAAAGACGGTTATTTTACATGATATGATACGGCACGATGTACAGTGATCCTTCCTTTAGTCTTTATTTGTTGTCTTGTATTTTAATACATTGTCGGATTAAAATAATCACATTTTTAAATTTCTATGTTGTATTTATATATTTAAAAAAAAATTCTATCTACCGTATAATCAATATTGAACACAACATAAGTTTTAGTATTTTCGTGGAAAACATATTCTTTACATAGATTTGAAGAAAAATAAATTGTTATTCAATCAGGACTCCATGATAATATGAAACGAGTTGTGTAAATTAATTATGTATTCTTAAATGTATATTATAATTATTACTGTAGTCATAATTACAATATTTTATGTTATTTATCAAACCAATTGAGAAAATAATTACGTTTTAAACTATTTTTAGTCTATTATCATTATAAAGTTTTTCAAACCGTTATTTAAAAATTAAATGAATTATAGTTCTATTAGTCCACCACTTAACACAGTAAAAAACATTAACATAGAATAATTAACAGCCTACACTCATAACAATTTTTCATTAGTAAAATCATTTGCTTAAAGTGAACGTTTCGTTTGTAAAATTGGATATTCATCCTATGGATAACAATTTTAATCAAATATTTATGTAAAATGGCTCATAGTAATTATTGCAAATTGTATTGCTTTAGGGCGTGTAGCACGGCGGTGGGCTTTTTCGGTATCGCATTTGTCATCATTTTCTTACTCATACCTGCTATTTGGCGTTATTCACCTTCAATTCAAAAGAGTATGATATTCCTGAATCATGGTAATTATGAAAAAAAAAATTATTTAAATGCAATATTGTTATAATATTAGTATACATTTCAAATACAACAAAAGCACCGGGTACAGTATGTGGATTATTTTGTACCTAATTATAAAAAAATTACATACATTTATTAATTATTAATTTTACTTAAAGACAAATTGTACATACTTACCTCCATTTTTGAAATGACGGAGGAGTTGGAGCTATATTTGATTTTTGGACTCAATGAAAACAATGTTGTACATATTATTTTTTTGAAACGAACGATAATGTCCACGGGGCACTATATACACTAGGACTACCTAAGTATTGTTACAACAACATGTTTCGAGTGGCTTAAAACAAACATTTAACACGTTACAAAAATGTCTAAAAAAAAATACACGTCGGTTGTGTTATCAAAAATCAAATATTTTCTAATACTGTCACAATAAACAAAAATCAAATATCGCACTATAGTTATACTATCCACGGTGCCTACAATTAATGAAAAAAGTGTACATGGTGTTCAAACCATTATTGTCATTATTATTTTACAACAAAGAGGCAGCATGCTTTCTACTATTTTAGTCTCGTATTTTGTGTTATAATTTATTATATAAGTTATTACGTAGGTACTGTATGCTTACATAAATGATATTATAATCTTTTCCAAGTCACTAAAAGTGAGTTGCAAATATTATAGTGTTTTAATACTCATTGCGAGCACCTTACGTACTTTTTATTTTATTTTAGACTTTATGCCTGACATACAGAATTATAGTCATCCGGAAGCTTACGGCTTGGATGGAACGAGAAATTTTTACATTGATACAAAGGACAATGTAACGTTAGGAGTGTGGTAAGCAATTATTTAATAACCAGAAAACAATGAAACGGAATAGCTTAATATAAAGTGTAATAACGCAAAAATAAAAAGAATAAAATAATTTAAAAGAATAAAATAAATTATAGAAATCAATCGTAAATGTTAGTACGACGCCTGCCGACACTAATATTCAAGATGATCTAAATTTACGTTACTACCTTCCTCCTGATCGTCGGAGGGTTCTCGAGATCGTGTGTTCGAGAATTTGATCAAATACACTTCTATGGTGTAGATGTAGATGCATGCACATATAATTTAATATAATGCAGTCAACAATACTATATTTTATATTTTAATATGTATTATGTCTTACCTGACTCGCAGCTGTCTCTGGGTTATGCAGTAGGAGTTTTAGGTGACACAAATTAATTATTTAAAATACTCGAATAAAAATAAAGAAACACACTGATTATTGCTCGTCAAAAGGAGTCCAGTTGTCGCTCGTAGAATTCGGTATAGAGAGGTTGTTAATCTGTTTTCGCGGTGCGCCTGCACTCGCGAGAGGCTGTTTCACTCGAGGAAGGTGCTCATGCACTGCCGAAGGGACGATCCGGTTGTGCCGGCCAGAGAGTGATAGGCGGCTTCATCAAAAGGTTGTTTTGTACATCCGATTTCTCTTCTGTGACAAGGACCTTTTTTACCATACCTTTTCTCCGGCGGCATGTAAGAAAGCCACACGTCCTACGCTCTACAGTTGCAAACATAGGTACGTGTCGATTTCTTAATCCCTGATCGTATAATATAATTAGACAATTTTGTCTGTGACAATAATTTATTGGGGTCTAGAGATTTCCGATTTCTACGTGTGACAGTCTGGCCGTTATTTATTTATTTGCTATATCTTAAATAATTGTTACAATGATGTGTGAGCATATCATTACAAAAGTAATACTATGTTTACAACAGGCCATCTATACCTACGTCAACTAATTCAGAATTGTGATTGTTAAACGACTTTGAAGCTTATTAGAATTAAAACATGCATGATCATTAAAACGCTCGAAATTCTGAACTCTTCAAAATTATATAAATTAACTAATACATTTCGATTTAAGTGTTAACATTTTCAATCTTGAAAATGAAGCACCAAATATTATAAAATGGGATTTTACCGAAATTTCAATGACCGATTGGTTTTGTCGTGATTACAAATCAATTGTGTTATAGGCACTTTAAATTATAGAATGTAAACACCGTTGTATTCAATTTAAACTGTCGACGATTTTTTTCTGTTAATTGTTTTAATTCAGAATAACATTCGTCGGAATATAAAATGAACAAACAAAAGTGCTGGTTTTTAGAGTATTTTTTAAAACTCGTTAAACCAATTAGTTTATTTTAGCATATAAGAGCATTTTTACGAAACAATCTTAAATTAATTCACATTGCAATTAGTACTTTGGCGTATAGTCGATAACCTATTATGTTATTACTAAATTTTCGTAAATATACATATTTTTTACAAAGTAGTCACTTATAAGTTATAATAACACCGTTATACCAACTCGTCCTATTATTATTTTACCAATGTCAAATAACATCATCACAGACATTATAATATAATATCCAGCAACTTGGTTGTATTATACGGAGTAATCGAATCTAGTTACGAACGACTTTTGAGTCGCAGAGAACATATTATCAACCATTTATCAAACAGACAAAAGTGCTGGTTATTTAAAGCATTTTTTAAACTAGTGACATAAATTAGTTTATTTTGTATAATATAACAGCCATTTGCTTGAAACAACCTTAAACAAATTCACACTCCAGTTATTAATACTCTGGCGTATTACCCATCATCTACCATAGTATTACAATTTCATAATAACATTTATTTTTCTCGCGTAATAATATAGCCATTTCTAATCACTATCGATCATATTGTTATTTTATCAATACGATATTACAGGCATATATTACCGCGTAATTTGTTCACAAAATACGGAGCAAACGAATCCAATTACGAACAACTCTTGGGCCATGGGGAACCGATTATCATATACATGCATGGCAACTCTGGTGCCCGCCCGAACAATCAACGGATAGAATTGTATCGCAAACTCCGGGATATCAACTGTCACGTTATAGCCGTAGACTACAGAAGTACAGTACATTCATTACTTTTGCCTCGTTTCGTCGGCGCATTTTGTTTGATTTTAATGAAAACCGATTCGTTACAGGTTATGCCGATTCTACAGACGTCGAAATCGACGAGACCGGCTTAGTATCGGATGCGATGGAGACATTTAAATGGGTTTACAAACGCGCGCACGGAACGCCGATCTTTGGCTGGGGACACTCTCTGGGCACTGGGTAATGTACCTGGCTATTCAATACCGTTTTGTCGAGGAAAAAACAAAAAAATAAAATATGAGGAATAATAGTAATATTATTATAAAAGTATACGATAAACATTAAACGCAGTATAAGGTGAGCTTCTGTTACACAGACCCTCTCAGAGAGAGAGAGAGAGAGAGAGAGAGAGAGAGAGAGAGACAGCTCAACAAAAAAATATAAAAACATTTTAAAAAAAAGATAGCATACGCCTTAGGCAGCCAGGTCCCGTTATATTACACGTGTATTGACTATCTTTCTCTAACCATGTTGGCACATAACACCATATGGTAAGGTATGCGGTAAGCGCGATCCATATATTAAAAAGTCTATGTAGAACAATTGTGAGCAATGATCATGAGAGTATGAGACATCTCGTTCTATATCGTATGGCGTATTTCACAGTGTAATAATTATTATGAAAAAAGACGATACGACAGCTCACCTTAATTAGTAATTACTAACATTATAACTTTATCTCAGCAATGCCTTTAAAATGTTTAACAATTATTTTTAGGTTTACTTTATTCAGAACCAAGCCAAAATTGTCTGAGCCTGAGGCGTTTTTTTTTTACGCCAATACACATATTAGGCAATACGAATGTTTTCCTTATACCTACTAGTTTTTTTTACAAAATCGATTGGTTATAATTAAAAAAACGAATAACCTTATGGATACTTGAACTTTTCAGAAAATATATTGTAATATTTTGATTATTTTTCATTTTCAAAAAAAGCTGGATATCGCTAAAAAAATATAAAAACATTTTTAGAGAAAAATAGCATACGCCTTAGGCAGGCAGGTCCCGTTATATTACACGTGTATTGACTATCTTTCTCTAACAATGTTGGCGCATAACAACATATTATGATAAGGTATGCGGTAAGCGCGGTCCATATATTATAAAGTCTATGTTCTGTTCGTTAGTAAATATTTGTCACTTTGGAATTATTGTGGAGTCGTATCACTATATGCACTCACGTAACTACAATATACAATAGTGCAGGCTGAAAATATGTTGTATGAATAACAGCAATGCAATGGGTAAATATTTAGAAGAAAAAAACCATCGATAATATGCAAGAGATTTATTGCATACGTTCACTGAGTGTTCACCGTGTTTGTCACCGTATTATTTTAAAAACGAATTCTTTTTTTTTTCTCGAAAACACCAGTGAACATTTTACAGCCATGCGACATGAAACGGCCACTCCTTATCCATCATAATCTAATTATTTTTTTTTAGGCGAGTTAAATAGTATTAAATTAATAAAGATTATATACAATTAACTTTAAATCTCACTATTTTTATATTGCAATTAAATAATTAAAATTAATACCAACCTAATTATGGTCAATCTTAGATTCTAAGTGTAGCGTAAATATTTATATTAGCATTATATTATATAGACTTGATATCATTTTAAAAATATCTTAGCACATTTTTGTTCTACTATTTCTAGGCATTTGAACTGTTAATTTGTTTTTTAAATGTGTGCCTGTAATATTTTTTATTCTCGTGGAGTCAATTAGTTTGACAATTCAAACTGGGTTCCTCTATTCATCATAAGTTGTTTTTGAAGTATTTAATAAATATAAAAATTCATATCACAATTTTAAAGAAATTTGAAAAATTTAAGAAAACTTGCAAATTAGTTTGTAGTTCAAAATTTGTAAGCATTTTTAATTGAATACCTAAATTAGAAGACCTAAGTTTTGAATATATATTTCAAAATTGTTCATGTATTAAGGTCACTGGAATAAGAAACCACAGTGTAGCGTTAGCCACATTATTATTTATTTATGAGAGTTTGAAGTTTAAATTTGTGTGTAATTTAGTACTAAAAAAATTTTAAAAAAAAAGACTTTACCACAAATGATTTTTATTTTTGGTCGTAATTCAAAAACTAAATTTCCACTTAAAACTAATGATATAACTCTACATATATTTAAGACAATATAGCTGTAGACCGAAGTCTTTTTTTACTGACAATAATTTAGGAATTAGAGAATTCAGTTTAATTACTCTGACTAGTATTTTATCAGGATTTTATCTGGATACTACCTACAGAGAATACACGTAAAAGATGATATAGTAGGTAACTACCTATTAGTAAGTAGTAAGTACCCATTATTAAATTATTTCACGGTTAACGACATTTCTTTTTTTTAACATTTTCATAACTTTTTTATATGCTTATAATATTTTAGGATAACTCTTTACCATACTTCACTGTTAAACTATTAGCCATGTACCACGTCGAATTTTTAAAGGTTAGTTGAGAGTAAACTCTTTGGCTCTACAATTGTGAATTGATTTTCATCCATACTTTTTGTATTCTTAGAAAGGCTTGACATTTTTCATACATCATATTTATAGGACGAGGTACTATAATACAGCTGATATACAAAGTCTCATAAGAAAATAAAAAAAAACGAATGAAAATGGTTATAATATATTATTAAAATGAATTACAAAACATGACATTTGTATTTTCTAAATATTTATAATTTTAAATTATTTCCACAATTTCTTCCAAAAAACTTTTTCTAATTTTGCTTGTATGGTTCACACAATACTGTCCACCATTTAAAATGTCGGTTTTTTTATTATCTTATGCACTATTTCATGTTTATTATTAATGGCGTATTAGTTGCAACAAATATTTAGTGAGCATAACTATCTTAAATCATAATCGAAAAATCCTTATTTTAAAAACCGGTTGTTTTTAAATCTGTTTCATGCTGTATTTAGAACACAAATACTTTTCTACAACTTACAAGTAACTATTTGAATTTTCTAAATTAATTTCAGAAAGTCACAAAGATTATAACCAAATTATTGGAAATATAAATTGTACAAATTTTTAAATGTTGCGCACTTATTAATTATTAAAAATATACCGTCTATTTTTAATAGAATAACCTTGAACTCTACTCAGAATCTTTCTTAAACTAAAAAACACAGAAAATGTAACTTAAAATGGTATAATAATAGTATTAAGTAGAGGTACAACGTGACATTGTTTCATTATATTGGATTCAAATCTGCTGTGGGGCTTATCCATGCAAACTAAAATTATGTAAATATATTCCTAATATACCATTCCATTTAAGTTAGATGATTTTGTCAAACTCTTAAGCAGTTCCGACAGCGTAGTCTATGCCACAAAAAAAGATAACTGTGTCAGGATAGCTTGAAAAAAAAAAAAAATTAAAAACTATTCCACATATTATTTTTTAACGTAGATATTATATTTTCAATTCTTCAGATTAATTTTATAATATTGCGTTTAATGAATTGGTTCTAGTAGGCATGTGGTTTGAATACGAACTTATATAATATTTCTCGTAAAACAATAACAAAACACATCATATTGTATGCAATATTCATGGTTCGTAATCAGTCACAGAACATACTTAATTACTGAATAATTGTTAATTGCTGTGGCCGAGCAAACGTTAACGTCTTAAATCATTGGCTATGTCTATAAAGTGATAGTTTATAATACGAACAACCTAATGCGTCTCAATAATAAACACATGCAACAAATATCGTTATAATTTATTAAGCAACTTCCCACACCTGAGTGATATACATTTCAAAGGATTCATTAGGCTGTCTATAATAATTCAATTATCATGTTTCATTCGCTTTTTAGGATTGGAGCACATGCGTTTTCGTTATTGGAAAAAGAAAACATCTATCCCAATGGACTTATTTTAGAAGCACCGTTCAATAAAATGAGTGAAGCAATTAGAGAATATTCAACTACTACGGTGATTTGAATTCAAGCATATTTATTAAAAATTACCTTGCTTAGCCTAATATATTTACTTAACTGTCACAAATCTATTTTGTTCTTCCATTATTATATGTTTGATGTGACACTATGAAATTGATGTTTTAATGAGAGATGACGTGTTTTTATTAGGTTCTTCGATATTTCCCTTGGTTTGATTTTTTCATTATTGACCCAGTCATTGCAAATGGAATTGTTTTTGATACCGAACAAAACTTGAAAAATGCGAAAGTTCCTGTGCTAATATTACATGCTCGAGATGATATAATAATACCGTACCAGCTCAGTGAAAACGTAAGTGTAAAAAATACTATGTTAGAATATTCGACAATATTATTTTATGCACCTACATAATACATGGATTAAATGTAAAATGTGGATCATGTATTTTTGTAATGATTTTTAATTACATTAATTTTAAAACTACCAAAATATCATTTACTTAGAGTTAGAAATCACATGTAATTGATAGTACTGCACACATTTCTAACTCTGTCATTGATTATTTTCTTTTCCTCATTTTTGCATAAACTATTAGTATTGTACAGTGTATTATCCTGTTCTAATATACGCCGAAACTCTTCTAAAGAAAGTATAAACATTGTTTGGTTAAATATTTTTCTTGATGTTCTAGTTTTTTATTTTTTCTCTGGGATTGCCACCACAAACCTGGAAAACTGATTCATCTGAATTTAATTTAATCTCGCGTCGTTACGTTACCCATGAAAATGTCCAAGGTGCTTGATCATTCTGACTCCTGTAGAAAATAATAATATTTATACTTGTTAATTATTGTAACAAATGGTTTTAATGTTGGTTTTCAATAAGTTCAGCAGAAATAACTAAGTCATGTCACCTGTCTATCAGTTATAGTATATGCTCGTTCGATAGTATCTCATTGTTACAAATATTTTTTATTAATAAAATATTTTGTGTTTGATCATCACCTTTGTTTTTACAGTGGAATATTTATTCTATATTTTTGCTATAGCCATTCTCTCTGGTATGTTGGTAGGTAACTAAATATAAATATTAAAAACAATTCAGACAAAAACCTGACTTGCATTATTTTCCACAGCCTGAGATTCAAGAAGTAAATATTTCTGCTTATTTAATCGGTTTACTGGTCACAGTTCGTATATGGACTTGACATTATTGGTTTTTATACTGGCATCTTGATTTATTTTTGTCCTGAGCAATATTGTAATAATATTTTATTTTACAATTACTTGACAACATGTTTCAACTTCACAATTCATACTGGAATTAATACATTCAAATTTGTAATTGATGTAGTTTTATATGGAACTTCACAATAATTTGTTCACTTTTAGGGTATCATGTTTATTTATACCCATATATGTATTATTAAAATTAATAGTTAAACCATTTTTAGGTTGGAGTTCATTTTTCAGGAATAACTATTTAGAATAATTAATATATTTTATTACAAATACATTTACAAAATAAAATTAATAATCATTTTATTTTTATTATCTATTCACATTTGTACTAATTCATATTAATCACCTTCGGCCATTTGAACATTTTTCTTCAGATTATTTTCCCAATAAATTATAAATTAGCGTAAGATAAATTAGATAAATTATGTTCCCTACAATACGTAGTAATACACTGTATTAGAATAAAATATAAAATAGGTAACCAATTAAGTATCAAAAACCAGAAATAACTAATGAGAAGGTATTAATAGCTGCAATGAATATGCTAGGTAGTGCCTATAAGGGTTCTATATCTACAAGATGATGACATGTACAACTCGTTCGATCAACCATAACATAGTAACATGTACAGTGGTTATAAGTGTTATAACTTTATAAGCGTTTAGAAAGATACAACTGGTTGTCAGAGCACCTGTTGAGGTTAACTCATTGTGGCTAATTAAATTACTATGAACAATAGCTTTTTTATACTCCTTAGATTTGATATGTTTGGTTTGGTTCTTAATTTTTATAATAATACCCACTGTTTATTATGATGTCCAAATATGACGTGTTACATTGATTTGTTAATGCTTTATGCCCGAATTAAACTCTGTTCGAAAATTATTTCTTAAAACATGGGGATTGATTTTGAAATATTATAATATATATTTTTTATCTTTGAATCCGTTTCAATTTGTTATGCACACATATTTAGTTTATCGTAAATTATGATGGTAATATTACAAGAGTATCGATTAATATTCAATAATTAAATAAATGTACATATCAGGTGTATATATTTTATGTTAGTGACACAGCATGAAAAAGATTAAGTATATCTACGTTTGTTGAATGATCTCGTTAGTGGTTTATTTTCCTTCATCGTCGGCACGTAGGTATACGTCATGTATAGTTATTCGTATGATGTTTATTATAAACATATTGTAATATCTAAAATGCATTTATATACCTTGGTTGTGATAATTATTGCTACTATCTGCGATACGATGTTATCATGTATGTTATGATGTTTTGATAGTATCAGAGCATTAGTTCGTTGACGTATAATATTCTGACAAATCTATGTATTATGCTGTATCGTAAAATATCCCGTGTAATCGTATTGGACTAGAGAGCCTTAATTATTGAAATTGATTTAACCTATTAGCAAGGCTCCCAATATTGAATTGGCTATAAAATATCATTTCATCTATTTATTTAAATGTTAAACATATCGTGCAAATATTTTATACTACACTTATTTATGAAACTAACCAATGTATAAAATATAATAATATAATATTTTCTTGTTGTACGTCTCCAAGTCAACTTACCGCTTTTCGCATCTAACTAGGACATCCTCGTTTATTTTCATATGCTATAAAGTATAGTGTGATGTGTCTCATCAGAATGATGTCCTCTTTGCCCACATTTGTAAAAATGCATTGTTCTGTCTGAATCACGCTTTTTTATTATATGTATCATTCGTTAAGTTTATTTTTATTGTGTGATGAAAATATGAGATAACACGAACAATTATTTCTTTCAATTTCTTCAAAATGTATTATGTACAATTAATATCATCTTTGTACATATTTTTTATTCAACTGTCCACGTTTATATTTGCTATAAAGCTCATTATATATTCTATTTTTCATTGATGTCTACTCTCTAATTTAGATTTAACAATTGTAATGTAACCAATTGGTTGAAAATCGTCGAGAAATATCTGTATAATATGAGACGACGTCTAATCAATGAATTCGTCATTAAGTTCGCCAAGAATATAATAATAGCTGTAAGTTTTAGGAATAAAAATACAAATTGTTCTTTATTTTTATCGTTCCTTTACTTTCTAGTATTTTGTAAAATAGTTACGCACATCATATTCTAAGGAAAAAGTTTCTGCTTTTATCATTAAATTATGTTTGATATTTGCGTGAATGCCATTGCACTGCTCTAGTAACAATCTTGAACAGCGCACCCGTGGCAAGCTAAGTATTTATTTATGGCCCTCCCGAATATATTGTACTGATAACATTTGGTTGAAATTATTCATAAAAGTATTTGTGTCCGGCATCCTCAGAACGATAACTACATACAATAAACTTTTAAAATTCTACAGTAGATATACACTGACGGATCGCAATAAATGTGTAGGTACTAATACGAAAAATAATAATCTGTAATGAATTTGTATTAATTATTTTTTTTTTTAATTTTGCTGACTAATATAACCGAATATTTACTTACATTGAATTTATAAATTTACCCTATCGCTAAAAAAAGGTATGAGCCTACTGATCAGGAGGAATTATACCTTCTAATTTTGATGTTAGCCACTTAGCCAGAATATGAACTGTGAACAGTTATATTTGTTCTAATAATTTTAAATGTATTTTTTTTTTCAAAAATCTGTTTTATCTCTTCTAGAGTTAAATTGCATGTACAATAATAACATAACAGTTACAATAATGAGAGACTGGACCTACCTGAACCTATCTTCGGCATTGGTGTACCTAAATCACCTATCCAAAACGCCGTGTTATCATAACGTGTTTTTCATTATTTTACATAGGTACCTAATTTAAGTTACCTACATTGAGTGTGTTTACTGTTGAATATTATGCAACAGTGAATAGATATCTGGAGTATCTGAGGTGTTCACCATAACTTCTGCAACCATATTTGTATTATCGAAATATGCCATTGTATTAAATATATAAAATGTAATATTAGCATATTTAATTTTAAAAAATGCACAAAACGCTAAATAAGTTGACAAAATTCAATTTCCAGATAAACAAACGTGCCGGTAATATTATTTGTATAAATAGTTAATAACTCATAGAGTTCACGGTTTATTACATTTCCATAATAATTGAATTTATTGAATATTGTAAAATATTATCCTTTGAAAAAAATAAAGCAATTTAAATGACACAAAAATTGATTATTTTAATACGAAATAAAATAACTAAGAGTGCTTCCTTTAACCTACACTACAAACATTTTGACGTCATGCAAATAATAGAAAAATAAAAAATGTATATTTACATTTTTTTTTTGTATTTACAGTTGTATAATTACATAACGGCCAGTCGGAAGAGTGAACTGACTGAACTTGTTTTATATGACGCCGAGTTCGGGTTTGGCCATCAGTTTATTTGTCGGGATAAGGAAATTGAAAAAAAGATTCAGTGAGTATCACCTGCACTACTTTGATTTAAAACAGTCACTCATCAACTTTTTATAGCATTGCGTGACAGTTTTTAATCGTCTCATATCATGCAATATTTAAGAGATATTTTATAGAGCAAACCATTCAAACTAATTATTCGGGTTTTGGGTGCTGTGTATATGATTTGAGGGTATTTAAATATTTAAATTAAATACAAATGTTATCAAACATTTGGGTGCTCGTTATCGATATTATTCATAGGTTGGTACAAGCGTTAATTAGTACATGAACAACTTCCCCTGAAAACTAAGTAAGTATAAAATTCAAAGGATTTGTTTTCGAATGTTATTTTGAACCATAAAATGTTTTGTGAACAATGATTGTTGTTATTGCAATATGTCCATTTAGATAGTTTTCTAGTCGCGTCAAATATTCAATAATGTATTATTATTGAAAACCAACTACAACTAAAAAATCGAATTAACCACCCAAAACACATAAAAAAAGGCATCATATAAAATCTAATGACATTTTTATAATAAACAATGTTAACGGATTTGGGTCAGCCCGAATGTTTTTTTGGTTTGAGTTAACTCGGGTGCTTGGAAAAAAAAATCATTCACGGGTTATGATGTACGGGTTTTGGGTGTACTATAGCTGTTCTCTAAGCGTTATTGTGGGTGTTAGGGCTCCAGTAAATTCAGACACTATACATCATTGGTATTTTATCTCTCTTGCAATAATTTAACACGTACTTTTACGTTTTTATTATTTTCAGGAAATTTATACAGAATTGTCTAAAAATAACATCTTGATCGGCGAAAATACAATATAAGCTCGTCAAAATTGCTAAGTGTCACGTATACATAGTTATTACAACATAATATACAAAATATTATATGTACACTGTAATACAAACGTCTCAGTTTTGTATCGGATTATTGAGATTATGAGATTATTTATTATCTTTTTTGTAAATTGTATCGTTGTTAAATATTCTTTATTGTAAGACATTTCAACAACGTATTTTTATAAGAACTCAATTTTAACTATTATCATATTTATAATAATATGTTATGCTCATTGTGGCCAATAGTTATAATATCATAGTTGTTTTGTTCTTAAAAATATATCTCGTTGAATACATTAATTATAAGTGAATGCTTAAGAAAATGGGGAAAAAATGTTCGAATTGTGTATTTGAATTTATCCCCAGTGTTATATTAATGTAACAAAAATTACACCAACACTTTGTACTACCTACTCTTGGAAATCAGATCAGGATATAATACAATAACAGTTATTATTATTACTTTACAGTTTTAATTGAGTTTCTCAAGTAGCGAAATGTTGTAACTGCAGACGACATTAATAATAATAATAATAACGATTGTTATTATTATTATTATTACTATTGATTACCTGTTTATTGTAAATTACCTACAACTTGTTTTATATAGAATAAACTAATTTAGATAACACAAATTGTAATAAATTCTACACAAAAGTTTAAACAAAATAGGTCTAAGTGTAGAAGTTTAAACGTGTTATTGAAAACTCTAATGTCAATTTATTAACCTGGGACACGGTGTCAATCAAACGGAGCTCACATTCCTTTAATCTCCTATGCGGTATAATATTAATTGGTCTGAGTTGGCAGACGGTGGTGTATTGCTTGGATTTTTTATTATGTTTGTTATATATTTACATATTATTAATTAATGTGTAAATATAAATATGGATACATGTTATAATGAAAATTACACACACACGTTTAAATATAGGATTTGCACTCAAGGGAACGTAAAAAATTAAAACGTGCATTTTTATGTAATTTGTTATGTTACTAGGTTGGTACTTTATAATTTAAAAAAAAAACAATTTTATTACAATAGAGTTACGGTGTCCATGCTCAGGTTAAAATTACCCTATATATTATCAATTAAAATATAATATGAACCGTTCCAATGTAATATGTTATACGTAGTTTAACTATTAGCAATATTCAAATTGATTATAGGTAACAAATTATACATACAGGTACAAAGCAAATAATGAATGGGCCTCACGCCTTTTAATATAGGCAATAGGTCGTAGTTACAATAATGTGTCATTGTATTATTCTACCGTCACCGTATAAGAATAATATGCGATCGCTGTGATCTTCGAGCGAGTGTTAAAATGATTGATATCAAACAAACCTAATATGCCAAAAATAAGCATTCATATCATCACTGAACATGCGGTTTTTGGTCAAGAAACTAACATACTATTTTAATCAGGTGCGAAAAGAGATGCAAGATATTGAGGTGAACAATATGGTGTCTACCAGCCGTGTTGGTCCATCGGATTTTTCGTTCAATTCCGAATCCACAAGTATAATGTCAATGGTTAAAATAACGAACCTGCTGCAGTTGACGCAATATTGGCTTCCAATTTTTTTCACGTTTCAATTCAATGTATTTACATATATTCAAAAAATTATACACACGTGACGGTTGTATGCATTTCCCATTGTTTTATAACGCCGTTCAGAAGTATCTCTGCGTACCTATACTTTGATATAGTGTACTCGTAACTAGTAAGTATGAGCTGTTACATCAACCGTGTCGAAAACATTGTGTGTAACTATATATTTTATGTCCACAAAATTACTATTAAAATAAGACGTTACAAACTAACATCTAATCATTTAACAGGAGGACGCTTTTTTAAGAATCCATCAGCAACAATAAAATTGTAGGATAGGTATTAAAAGTCTTATTAATATTATAGCTACTGTAATTATTTTATCCCCATAATACATTTGATCATTTTAAACACTGTCAGTCTATAGCTACCTACTACACGTCATGATATTGGCAGAACCCCAACATGTACGAATACCTCGTTATAGCCATGATTATCAAAACCATTCACCTACATGATACTAGAGTGATTTCACATCGATAAATATGGCGAAAATAGCCATGTAAAATGACATCGTACCGGAGAACAACGGAACAGTTTCGTTGTCATAATGTTGTCACAAATCGTGATGAAGGCAAATCACGATGATATTATAATATAAATGTTTTTTTTTTTATATTGTAATTTCAACTTAATTTCGACTTTTTGACTTTTATTTTCGAAAAGTTTGACATTTAAAATGTAAATATTCACAGAATTATAAATTTTTCGCACAGCATGGCAGAATCGAATAAATGCTTTAAATTGCTAAAAATGCTTGTAGTTTGGGAAGAGGGTGCTCCACACCCCATAATTTATTCAGTCAACCTTAGCGCCATATTTTTCTTTTATTATTCAATTGTTTAGCTATTAATTTAGTTTTTACTTTTACAAATGAAAAACGATTAACAATATAGATATAGATCCTCTTAAAATACCAGAAAGAAGACATTTATGACCTGTAGGAGGCGCTGGCTTAATAAAATCTTCGAACTATTTGTAAACTTATACTAAAACACGAAAATGTGGTTATAGACATAAAAAATACTCATTTTTGTAAAACCAATACATTTAACTCTTCGCTCAAAATCTTAAAATATTATTTATATTACATAAAATATTTTGAAAAAAAATTTAAAAAATTTAAAAAATAAAAAAAAATAATAATTTTGCGGGAAAAAATGTGAATAAAAAAAAAAATTTTAAAAATTTAAAAAAATATTTTGAAAATAATTTTAGAGTTTTTTTAAATCTCACCAATTTAATATTTTGATATTTCATAATATACTTTCTACTTAGAAACTATTTAAATAACAAACCTAAGATGCGTTGATGTGTTAAACAATTAAAGTATTGATAGTACTGATAATTTCCTCATTAGAAATTATTACACGTTTATAACTTATTATAATAATAATATTTACTATTACTTAAGCGTATATTATACTGTTATACGTATTATTTACATAATATAATACACTAATACACTATAATATAGTGACTATATATTATATATTATATTTTAACAGAACATTTAATGAAACAATTTCCACATCATAATAAACTTCAAATTATTAACAAAACATTTTCTTGACTAGTAATATAATAAAGAGGCAAAGCTCGCATGTTGGTCTGTAGATTAAGTAATCTTTAGAACTACCTAATGAACCAAATTCTAACATTTTTTTCACCAGTAGAAAGCTACGTGATTCCTAAGTGGTATAGGCTACCTGTTGTCACGGAAACTAAACTTTAAAAGGATGAGATCGGGGTAAAATGGTAATAAACTGGTGGCGCCATCTGTTGGATTAAGTGAAAACGACAAACTTGGTATAACTTTGATACTTTTGTAACTTGTACATTTACGTACTCACCTCGCAGGGTCCTCAATCTACCACGTGTAGATTTCCTATCTGATAACATACTGCTCGCATAATCACAAGCGAGTCTCACTTGCAACACCTGGCGAAGATGGCCACGATTTAAAATATGACGATTTATACTTGAAAATACATTGTTTCCATGGCGAGTTACACTCAAGAGAAGTTGGACGACCACAATTTTTTCTGTGCAGGTCGGAGGAGATAGCTAGTATAATATAAGTATTTCAATTTTGAAAACGTTATTTACGGACAACGTTATTATGTGCAACTTGCAAGATGTCAAAATAAATTCCTAAGAATTAAAATAAAATAAAGGAGAATAAACCATATATGCTAACCACTATGTTTTCAATTGTCATTACAATTTATTGTAGGTATACAAAAATCAACTTATACCTTCTACCAAAAGATTAGTTGTCACGAGTGCAACCAAAAATCATTGTTGTGGGAAGGCGGTAGTCATATTCTGGTTAAAAGAACCAAACATTTTTTTCTGTGAATGTAAATCACAAAGTATTGCAATAAATTTAAACAATCAATGATTCACTCTTTATTGCTTTTACAAGTACTTTTATTTTCGTTGTTCGTTTATGGAATTGTCACTATCCTCTAATAAGTTCGATTACTATGACAGTATATAATCACCGTAGGCGTCGTTGTTGTTCTCTGGAATCATATTCATAAGCTTTTTAATTTAGGCCATTTGGTAGCAAAATCAATAAGTTTATCGGTTCTGTTTCCCATAAGTTAGACTAGAAACAAATGTGTTTAAATGAAAATGAATTTGGTAAGTTGCTCTGATATATTAACTAAATTAAAATGATTAAAATGTTGAATTGAAGCAAAATTCGATGCATATAAATTTTCATAAATTACATATATTTTTATAATTACGAACATTATTATCAATATCAACCTGAACAAAGCTACTGACCATAGCTAATATCATAAGACATAAGAATTATTCTTATATTGTGTATGATTGCAACCCATAGAGCAATGATGTATTGATGTTTATGATGCGACCGCTAGCAGATGGAAGAACGTGTAAATTTTATGTTAATTATTATCATATCAAATGAATAATAATAATCTATTTTTACAAAACCGTTAGTGGCCTAAAACATAAAAATAAGCAGGTGGCCCATTGGCCTGGCTCGATATTCTGCCAGCCCAATCTGGGCCTGTTAGTACTCAATTAATATTTATGCAATTACATATAATTACAAATAATATCCTAAATCTCAATTCACAACTATAAGGAACTGTGCATTTGCACTAACGGACTAAATATTACTAAACAGCATTTGTTTTTTAATGGAAGGTATTAATTACTAAACATATGTGAACATAACTCTCAAATAATGACATACACATTGGAATATTCACTCTTATAGATTTATTCAATAATATTTATCAATTATATCATAATAATATTATAGGTTAAGGGCTACCCTTTAATAGCCTTAAATATTAATATTTTACTACTAAGTAGGTAGGTAACTATTATTTACACTTTACCTACTTCTATTTTATTTTACTATCCACTAGATATACTTAAAAATTAATAATTAAAACTAATAATAATAATTATAATGATAAAAAAAATACATATTATAATAATAAAAGAAGTAGCAGTAATAGTATTACATTATTAACAACAAAAAGTCTTTAGGTACACATAGATAAAAAAAAAAATAATTATTATTATTATTATTATATCTACTTATAATTTTTTTTATTATGATATTATTCAAAAGGTCCATAAATGTAAATAATAAAAAAGTAAAATACACATGTATAACAATCGGAATCGTTTTCATAATATTAAAATAAGTATATTATATAAAATTAAAATTAAAAAACTACAAACGACTCATGAAGAATTTATTTTTTAACGAGAAATACATAGGAGGGGGATAAATAGTTGAATAAAAAAACAATTAATATGTCCTTAATTCTAATATTTAGACATAATATATTTTTTCTTTTACAGTAGAATATAATATAATATTATGCTTCTATTACTATGGATGACACGGACAATTTAATAAAATATTATGTCCATATTTACTTTAATTGTACAAGTATTTGGATATAATAAAGATTATTTATTATGCAACTTTCTTTATACTGTTTCATAATCATGTTTTACATTCATTTTATAGATTTTAAAAAAAGGTGTGAATTGTATTCTGCCAGTTGATTTAAAAAACAGAACTATATGAGAAATGCATTATTATATTGATTTTAATGTAGCTTTTTTGAATTGCGATTTATTGTTAAACATAAAAATTCAAATATTATTCTGGAAAAGGTAGCTATGAGTGTCTTGACATTTATAAGTATTATGAAGTATAATATTCTACTTTAACGTAATATTATAATTTAATGTTTAATTTAATTATAAGAATAACATTCATAATAATAATGTGTATAATATACTCATAATAATTATATAATTTAACATTTAAAACATCAACACACTAATTATATTTCAAAATTGATTAAGTTTAATTTACGAAACTATTGTAACATATAATATTAATGACTTATATAATCGTAACAACTTAAATATCATTTAACATACTCTAATATAAGGTGATACAAAACCCCCTCCAAACATCTCACAAATATCGTTTTTAACCAATACTTAAAAAAAAAATGCAAATGATGATAACGTTATTATCATTAAAAACAATATTTTAGTAGGCCGTATTATTTTTATTTGAGAGTAATATGTTTGGGACAATTCAATTTATACTCGCATATGAAAAGCAATATGTTCTGATGAGTTTCAAATAATGTGTTTGAGCTAGTATATTATTGGGTAAGGAGACATTTTAATTTATGACCAACTGGAAATATTGAACAATTGAACTTTTGAGTACATATTATATATTATTAAAACGTCAAGGCAAGACAATATTATAATAAAACATTTTATAGCACAATTTTTAATACGTGATTTTTAATTTAAACAAAAATCAATTATTGAATTAATAATAATTTAAATGATACGGTTTGCTAAACTCAATCATACCAGAAGAATCTATGGCCAGTCCCAAGTAGGGTAAAATGAGAAGAAAAATAAATTAATAAAATATTGCTCAAACACATTATAGCTTAATATTATTAAAAAAAGACCGCCCAGATACATTACAATAATAATTTAAACTATTCCATCAAACACATTGCAATTTTCATAAACTCGCCCAATTTTAAATCAGCCATCAATTCATTTTCGATTTTTATCAAACCATTTCGTTTGACAATATTTCATATTTCATTTATTTTAAATTATAATTGCAAATCATATTATACATATTATAGTAATTCAATTTCTTTAAAATTATTATCAATGCCGATTAAAGACACCACTCGATCCTTACGTTATCTATGACAATTATAGTTTAGCACAAAGCTCATATTTTATTCAAGTTTATTCATGAAAATTGCCCATGTCTATATTGTGGCAAACATTTACAATTAAGTGTTTAAATTAATGTGGCCAACATTCCATTTAAGTAGTGTCGGTAGGTACCAGTAAAAAGTCGATTACAGATCATACACTTTTTCGCTACAAATTTAATGTGTCCTCTATGCAGTATAATATTCATAAACTTATGTTGTTGGTGGTCGTTACGACATGAGTACTATGTTCCTATGCTTATTTATAAAATAACTAAAGCTCTAGTTTAGACTACTGCCATCTATATAATCCTATAATAATACTTATGTGATAATGATGATCATATGTATAGTATATCCGTGAACAATAATATGTGTACTTAAAATACTGTTCGTGAAGTGCGATTCCTTAAAACTAATTTAAATACATAAAACAGTTATGTGTATAATAATAATATTATTGTGTTGGAAATAATTTTATGAGAAATATATTTTAAAGTACATCAAATGGCATTCTAAATATGTCATCTAAAATCATGAACCTCGGGAGTTATGGGAATAATATTAGTACATTTACTTCAAAATCCAGTTATTTAAGGTAGGGTACTAAAAAATAATAATTTCTTAACCATATTCAATATATATGTATATTATTAGGTAGGTACGCGTGTCAAATAAAAATATTGTTTTTTATTGAAAACAAGCGCTAGAAATAACATATTTCAGTGTTTATATAATATATTTGAAAAGCAATTTAAAATTATAATTATATTTTCAAGACAGCGAAATATCTAAACTCTATATTGAATGGCCAGAGAATAAAAACCGCTATCACTCATGTACATTTATAAATTTAAACTGCTACATTTTTTAAATTATTTAGGATAGAATATTTAAGAACATTCACATTAAATATATTAAAAATATTGATGAAGACAAAGAATGAATATTGTATTATGTTTATTCAACACCTTTAGTTTGTGGATAATTTGGCACGTTTTTCTGATATTTTTTCGACTTTTTATTATCATATAAAAAACACAATTAATCTGAGAAAGTTACATTTTTAAGTAACCCTCTTCTATAGAAAACCGTATTTATAACAGTTTATAGGTGTTAAGAAATAACTTGAAACCATGCTACTACGGAAGTTGGCTTTAAATATTGTGTCATATCGGTGTAACAGTTAGTACTTAAATGCATATTATTTACACATTGTGTATCTTATTTTTAATTAAAAATAACGTAATCACTAACAAGAAAAATACTACGGGGATTTGTTTTACCGATAAAATTGAAAATTTTAGTTTGTTTCTCAATTATTTTGTAGTGGGTCTATATAATATATAAATATAATATATGACGCGCACATCATCGCTACACTAAAGTGGACATACATTCATAATATAGGTAAGCAAACTAAGTAATTGTACAGAAAAAAACATGTTTATTGTTTTTATGTGATTGGAAACCAATATTATTGAAGGTTATCGTGAATAAAAATTTGAAAATTAGGTTGGGACATTCAATAGTAATTGAAAAATGTCTTCTAACAC
The DNA here is from genome assembly GCF_001856785.1 of Myzus persicae. Lineage (NCBI taxonomy): Eukaryota > Metazoa > Arthropoda > Insecta > Hemiptera > Aphididae > Myzus > Myzus persicae. The sequence continues at coordinate 302,217 of NW_019101948.1, read as the reverse complement.
TAAATTTCTTTGGCAGAAAGAAACTGTGGCATTTAACACATAGTATATAATTTTATCGACTCCACTGAAATGTTTGACGTTAGGTCACTTAACTATTTATAAACTCTAATGAGAAAATCATACTAAAGATACTAGAAATAGGTGTCTGTGTACATTATCTGATTATCATAGTTTAAAAATTAAATAATTTTTTTTCCAATAATGCCCATTTATTTTTACTGAATAGATTGTTATATATTCTAATCTATGATGCGTGTTTGTTTTTCTAAGTTTAAATTAAAATGTGTGTTTGTTTTTTTTATAATTCTTAACTTTGGGATTGAATCTAATTCATTGGGAGTTTCAAAAGTATAGATTTAGATTGGAAGGTTAATTATTGTTCTAAATTATGTGTTTTTTTTTATTTCTGTGGATGATAAATTATTATTTACCTAGTTTATACTATCCAATCGCAGTGGTAAAAGCAGTGGCATATTCACTCATTCTCTCCCCTCCTATTGTTTCATTTAAAGTAAAATTTTCAAATTTATAGAGATGAATTTTAAGCAAATAATAGTTAAATAGTTAAATTTAAAAACTGCAATACCCCCCTGGTTGATTTTTTGCTTGCCCTGAATTACAGTATATTCATGCCACTGCTTTGATAATGATTGTAGGCTTTTAGGGGATTTAAACAATGGTGTTAAATGCGAAGTACAGGGTGGTGAAGAAGACGAATATGATGACGTTGTAACTGCGTTTGGTGAATCCGTTGTATGAAGAAGTTGAGCCAAGATCACGAGCTTCGGCATCTGAAAAATAAACGTATATCACTGCTGTGAGTAATGTGGCTCAATATATACAATACACCTATTTATACATCATTATAATATAAGGTGTTAAGGATAAAATGACACGGGGCAAACACCATACGGAATATAAACAATTTCAGGGTGCATAATATGCGTTCACACAAATCACTTTGTTTCTATCAGTAAAACGCTGGTCGGGTGGGTAGTGAACAAAAAAAAAATATATATAATATGATAACAATAATCGTAATAATAATAATAATAAAAATACAATATAATATAAGAAATACACACTTGATGTCATTGAAATACCATAGGATGCTTGATATTTTGGATTCGATTCTACTCATGCCAGCCAATGAAAAAAAAAAATAATAATAATAAAAACCATGCAAAGATGAAAAAATAAAAAATAAAATAAAATACAAATATATCCTGTGTTTGTGTATATAATATAATAATATTAAAGTCAGTGTTAGAGGAGTGAATTGGTTGTGAGTAATATGCTGCCATTTGAATAATTCGGTTATGTCATGAGTTATGTGTTCTTTATCTCAGACCCATCGGTCGGCCGCCGTAATAGTGCTCGGTAATTAAACAATTAATACACGTCAAACATTTTTTTTAATTTTATTTTTCGTATATGTGTGGTATTGCATAAAATCAAGCAATTAGTAGTTTTTCATGCAAACACGCCATATTATACATATATGTTTGTGTGTATTATTTTTTTAACTACCTAATAAATTAAAAAATAAATAAACACACATTCACAAACATAGGTAGGTAGGTACATTCAAAACGCTTATATAGCATGCAATTGTGTTACGCATCATAAACTAAAAACTGAGAGTTTGAATAATTATTAATCCAAATAAAATTATATGCGAAATATTATTAGAAAATTTCTAGAACATCTGAATCGATGTAATGACAATTAATATAGAGTTCGCAATATTAAGTGAATACTAACATATTGATTTTTATTTATTCATAGGAAATAAAAAAATAATTGTTGATATAGTAAAATATAACTCTAAAGTATTTGCCAAAAATAATATGAAAAGCGTTTGTTCGAATGTTTTGTACGAATATCACATATTTTTACAATCGGTACCTAATAAAATACGTAGTTATATTTAAGGGTCGAGTTCAATTTATTTTTGTTTCATTAACATGACTATATTTTACGACTCTAATTCAAAACACGACATTTCTATATTATATTATAAAATACGTGAGCATCCTAGGTCAAAAAACATCAAATGAAAAAAAAAAATATATCCTTCCCTTTAGTTGTTCTGTAATGTAAGCAATTTTATCCGAGCAAAAGACTTCGAGGCAGTAATAATATTGTTACACGAGAAGAAGTTTTTGAATCGTCTTTCTACCTCCGACCGAATGTATTCTCCCTAGACGTGCAGTATTACTCTCTACAATATGGAGATCAGTCACCCCACAGAATATGCAGGGCGCTCTGGTGGTGAATTTTTACGCACACCCTTAGCCGAGATATACTGTCTTATGCACACAGAGTGCGCAAGAAGGAACATTTAAAAATGGCGAGATATTTTTTGAGTAGAAAACCCGGTGTCGAAATATTTGTTGAACTCGACAATTACAATACTCTGACAGTTGCCATCTCAATTCGGGTAGTTCCTAACTGAATTTTGCAACTGAATCGCGTATGGGTGGCAAAGGTAATATTCGTCTATAGAAATTAGTACACGATGCATAATATTTTCAATTGAAAAAAAATTAAAATTGTCTACTACCTGCATTTTAATTGTCAACGCGTTAGGGTGAAATATGAATCGAATTTGATTTTTTTTTTTTTGTTGTTGATCGATCTTATAGCAGTCATGATTGTATTTAAACAGTGGTCGGCGTCAGAATAATAATTACGTTCAAAATAATATAACAATTACACGAGCTCGCATTTACTACATACTTGTACGCACTGTTGAATTGTTCACTATTGAATTCAACACTACGGTGAACAGTGGTGATGTTTTTCTGTTTCGTTTGATTTTTTTTTTTTTTTTTAATAAAATAAAAAGTAGGTATTTATTAGTCGCCGAGAATGACTTGTGCTCTTACCGATTTCTGGAGTGGCGGAGGTGACGAATTTGAATACATCGGACATCGGGGTCCAGCCGAATCGGTTTTTGGCCATGACTTTGGCCTCGTATTCAGAGGCGGTGTCCAATCCACGGATATTGTATGACATGCGGTGGGTGAATTGTTCGCTGGGAACGGCCGGAAGGATCACATCGTTCCACTCGTTGCGCATGCTGTTGTAGCCGTAAATCGGACTGTTGCCGTATCCCTCGTTGTCCTGAAAACGCACCGAGTTTACAACATGGTCGACGACGGCGATCGATTTCGCGGCATTTTATCATGACGCGAAAACATAATCTATAATAGTTCCGATTTCGGTTTTACGACACTGTCGTTTCACTCACGTTTCGAGTGGGCGGCTTCTTCGGCCACTGGTATTGGGTTCGAGTGTCGGCGGGGGACTCGTCCGGAAGCGGAACTTTCCTGTAGAACAATTTGAACTCTTCGATGGGAGTGTAGCTGTCCACCGACCACGATATGTTGTAATTGTTCTGGTGCCGTCCGTTTTTGCTGCTGTTTATCTTCACGGGATTTGGTTTTCCTACATTGACACCCAAATGTACATGTTAATATAATAGCACACGATATTTTGGTATAGACATTTATTTATATTAGAAATACCCTTAGGTAGACACTTATTTAGGAGCAAACAACATATTAATATATACATCGAAAACAATAGTAACACGTATTATCTTACTTATATGTTTTGCATTGGTTCACACCTGGGTATATTTTTAGACAATAAAAATAATACAACTATGTTTTAATCGGTTATTTGTGTTCACCTGAAAGTTCGACGTAAGCCCTGCTCTTTCCGACGACGTTGTCAGCCACGCAGCTGTAATTTCCGAAATCACTTGCCTGCACTTTTCTCACTATTAAGGTGTGTCTGCTTCCTCTAACTTCAGTAATGCGACGTTCGTTCGTGTCTAACTTCAATGTATCTCTATACCAAGACACCTGTGAAAAAACGTACACAATTAAACGTCAAAATTACAACTAAAATCGCAACAAAACATCGTAAGTCTTAATTTAATTTTTTTTTAAATTTAATCGCAATGGTAATACAGTAATTCAAAAGGCAGCCATTGTTACTGATACCCGTAAATTTTTAACGTAATAAAAAAACATTTTATACCGTACGTATGTAATGCAATACATAGTATATAATTTACTTTTAATCGTATCATTACAAAAATAAAGCTTAAAATACACACTAACCAGAACTCGTATTAATATTCGCAACAACTAATTTGTATTTACAAACCGTGGTACATAAGTTATATATAATTATGTACTATATATTCAGTGTAATAATAATATATTATGCTTGCATTTTTGACCATGTCAAACAAATTGTTTTTCCGCGCCCGCTTGGCCACGAGGAAAAAGTAAGGATGGTCTGTCCTCTCAACCAAACACTTAAAGAGCACAGAATGCAAGTACGTTTGCAGTCAGCTTTCGACACACTCGCTATCATTAGTAATTAAAATTTCATAACCCAACCCCATGTTACTTTTTTCTCGTCTCAGTTACACCTTAGCTGACATAAAAACAAACATTCAGAAATCACATCGTGAACCATGTAAGAAAACCATCACCCGTAGAGGGTACAGAACACTTCACCCATCTGTCATCCACGTCGACAGCGACTTAATCGCTATTCCATGCGTTTTCGTTCAATATAATTAATTTAATGTCGATCAACTTATTTCAAATATACGTATAGTAGGTACCTATATATAATCCAACCGACCATACTTATTATCTCGGGCCCAACGCATATAATATAAATTCGAAATTTGATATTCAGTTGAGCTCGATCGTAGAATACTACAAATCACGTACTAAGCATATTCTCAGTGCTTCGAGATTTATTCATTCGATAAACACTCAGCTTTATCTCAATTTCAATTTCAATATTATATTTCTGAGTAAGACGAACTATTAAAATATTTTAGCATTTGAATATCAAGTGATTATCGAGGCTTTACAGATTAATTTATGTTGTTTGTAAAGTGGCATGTATCAATAAGTTACGGTGCCTTTGACTCCTCGCTAAAACCAGGTTTCTCGTTATCGTGGCCCATACACTTAATTTGTTTTATACATGTTATTACAATCACTACAACTACCTCTTAAGATTAATTGTTTTAATCATCAAAGTACATTTTAACGAATAAAAACCAATTGTAGGAGTAACACATATTATTATGTCAAAGTAGAAACATCGATGATCGATTTAAATCCGATATAGACATAAATCCCTAGGAAGCAGTAAAAAAGCAAGTAACTATAAACATAATATTGTTCATAAAAAAAAAATTCAAATTATATTATACGTGTGCCTTCAAAACATATAAATATATCTACACATATCATAAATCGCACTACAAATATAATAGTATAATATAAAAATATTACCCTAATGATGCCTACATTAGCTACTACCATAAAATTGGTCAGAACAGAAGACCGCCAGGTTCCTCGTCGTTTTCGGACGTTTAGTGTTGGACGTCAGACCTTTCCGGTTACACATACCTACCCGTATTTAACACGCACCAATCATTGGAATATCACAAAAAAATAAAAACTGTATTATTCGTTTCTGTCCCTCTCATAATAATTATCATATTATTTTCCCCGTCTAAGCTTTTACTTTACTAACACAAAAATCGATCCACACAAAAAAATATTCTTTTAAAATAATATGTATTATGACTCACAGAAGTTGATTAGTATATTATTCTAAAAAAAAAAAAAACATAAATTCACGACGAAGGCCCGGTATTCACGAATGACGCGTTTGAAAATAATTATGACTAGACTGTAGGTAAGCATTAAAAAAAGGTTGAAAAATGTCAGCAAATGTATAAATAGTGTGTGTGTGTGTGTGTGTGTGTGTGTGTGTGTGTGTGTGTGTGTGTGAACAGTATATATAGATACCTGATATGAAATATACTATGCGGTTCTCTTGTTGACGTCATAATTAATGTTCACAAGATAAACTACTGTCGTTTTTTCCCGGGGCTTTTTGTTCGCGAGAAAGTTTCCCGTGCATACGACGACAAACAGTGACAAATACCCGACGCGTGGTGATTTTCGACGACAAAATTCGTAATTTAAAGGTGGCCGGAAGGGACCAATTCACAATTTCCGAAAGTGAAGACGTACGGAAGACTGCTGTGCGCAACAATGAACGGCCGAGCAGAACTACTATGCGGCCGAGCACCGGCCTGTCAACACGCTAAATCCCCCTGAGGTATGTTGCAGTTATAGTATAGTTCGTTCGCTCTCTAATTGTCCTGCGAGTTTCGTCGAAAGTTTTCGACTTACGAGTTATAATACAAAGTAAAAAGCAGGTCCGTTTAACAATAATAATATTAAACGTGTACGATTATACGAATGTAAACAATTGCGGTAAATAAGTAGCGTGTGTGTGTGTGTGTGTGTGTGTCCAAGTCGTATAGGTTTTATTTTAAGTACACTGCAATAACAACAGCGAGACCAAACTGCATCTGAAAATCAATATTTTGACTTTTAATTTTTTTTTTTTTTTTCGATTGTAATAAATACAGGACTCTAATGGGTTTGCTAGAAAAATATCTGTTCTCGGTGATTAAACAGTATGATATAACGTAATAATAATACGTCGATGTGTTCGTGTCTGTCAGCTTTTTGTTGGCTGCGCACGTTAGATAATATTATATTAATTATTTCGGTGGCAGTAAAATCCTCGAGGTCAGACAAGTTCTAACGGGAAGTACAACGTCCAAGCGTCCAACTATCTAAACCGACGTCTACAATATACAAACCTCGGCTTGTCGCTCAAAATACTTTCGACATCGAGAGGTGTTGGATTGGTAAGGCACACAATGGACATTTCGTATTTGTCAACCAACCACAGAAATATATTAGTGAGTGATTTGAATAATATCAAACAGGGAGGGCAGTTTAATTATCAGCTGAAATGCCCTTTTACGACAAATGATATCGAGTGTTACATACCTGCTGAAAGTTAATTTCGATTATTTGCAAACAACGTTGTGCGTTTGTGTGTCTGGCTGACAAAGTGCTGTACCCCACTCAAAGTTTTAGAACTTATTTTTAAACACATATCGCCATGTTTGTCGTGGCCAGGTAACCACAAGTACATATTATTATCATCCGCCCACCCGGGTCTCCCACTTAAACTCTAAAACTAACATAACACTATTTGAATGGCCAATGCAAATTACTAATTGCACACTTAAAATAGTTGAATCCACGTAATAATACGCTTTAAATTGGATACATTGTAGCATTTTAATGGAGCTCACAAATAAAATTGATTTTTTGTTTTTTTGATTACCGACAATAGGTATAATTAATTATCAATATTTAAAAATTATACAATAATGAGGTAAACAAGACGGCAAAAAACTTTGCTGTACAAAAAAATATGGTAATTTAATCGTGTATAGGTACAATATATACGTTGCACGTATAAAGACAACATTTCAACAATTTTTTTTGGTTAACTGATTTTTATGATTCATACTAAAACTTAATCCATCTTTAATGACATCGCTGCGTATAGTTACATAGATATTAAAAATATAATATATTAACGTTTCAATTAAAATCTTTTAACTGAAATCATATTACGAGCTCCGTTATTAGTGTAAAAAAAAGATTCAAGCATCTAGTGTTAAATAAAATTCGATATCGTATGATTTCGTTCCAATATTATGGTATAATTATTTACCTCGGCATGTGGTTCAGCGTTGACAATGCAAACTAGAAGTGCTTCGTTTCCTTCGCCAGAATGAACCCATACGCGTTCAACTTCAATCTCCGGAGGATCTATAAATCGATTATGATTAATTTTCATACATTTTTAATGAACAGTTCACTGAATATTAATATTTGGTTCTTAAAAACCAATTGCAGTAGACACATCATAATAATATGGTTCAACAGCTATTAGTATTTTTATGATACTAAATGTATACGAGTATGACGATAATAGCGGTTTTAAAAATTAAATTTTGTTCCACAAGAGTTCACTGGTTTTCTTTTTTTTTTTTATCTCCGTAGTTTTATAATAATAACTTAAGCTGGAGTATAAACTATTTTCGTAGCGCAAGTGCCATCAAAAGTTGTCAGCTTATAATTGGATTTATTAAACAATAGGACTAGAAGATTCAGTATACTTATCTTTAATTGAGGACTATTTCAGAACAGGGACTCTTCGGGATGAGGATTTGTAATTAGATTCTTTTATGAACCGAACAATAATAATGTGTGTATTTGTGTGTGATGAAAAATAAAAGATAACAAAATAAAGTACCCTATCCCTTCGGGCTCTGCATCTAGGCCGTTCGAAATGTATAAATACTTTTACGGTGAAGGTGTAATCCTTTGCTTTTGCAGTAATAATAATACACACTTCATGCTCTCGTATTATTATTAAATTTGATATTTTTCAATATTATCATTGAGTATGATTAAAAGGAAATCGGGCTAGGTCGCTGCAGACGGTATACCTACACTGCCAATATCACGATACTAATGTAAATCATTATTTTTTTTTCTTATTCTTAAGTAGGCAGAAGGTTAAGTGCACGTGCATGGTGGATAATTAATTAATTCATCATTTTTACTACCTAGGCGTTTAATATATATATATATATATACACCTATACAACACATATATGAGCTAAACTAATGTCGATGATAATATTCAATGAACGAGTGGTATTAATATACGTATGCGTCATTATTTAGACGTACACGAGGGGAATGTGCACGGGAGTGGAATGTGCACAACCCTTATCATGTGCTTAGACAATGGTAATTTAATAAAATATGAGAATAAAGTGTATTCAACAGTCTGCGAATAATGAAAAATAAATAAAACGTACCATAATAATGATAATAATAATAATATGACTGCGTGTATATATAGACTATAATCTATCAACGCAACATTATCCTCGTATAATATGTTTTGTACGTCGATCGGGCTTAAGTCCGAAGAGTACTTGATTTATTTTATTGGTGCAAAATGTGAATTTTTAATAAATAATACTAGACATTTTTGAACCGACGTATTTATAAATTATTATAATTTATCGGTTGCAACGCTTTTTCAAAAATATTTATTCGCCAGTATATTATAATACAGACGAAAGTTCGGTAGGTACTTGCAGGTCATTACTTGCATTAACCTTATCGGTTATTATACTTATAACTTATAAGGTACCAACAAAATAATTTGTTTAGTCATAATTTAACAGCGCGTATATTGTGTAGGTATACCATTTTTATATAGCGAAAACGAAATAATGACAATAATGTAATTTATTTATATTGATATTATATATTATCTCGAATAGGTCGTACCCATATTTTATTGATTTTTCTCCTTCAAACTTATAAGTCTTTTAACAATTTTTATTTTAGTGAACGTCCAAACTTTAAGTGTTGCAATTTTTTTTTCTTTTCGTCTATATACAGATTGACAGAATAATAATATAATAATGTGTCAAGTACCCTACCTATTACGTAACAATAATGCGCGTTGTTACATTCGCGACAGTAGCTGGTACCTACGTATTTATTATGTAATGCTATGGGGGTTTTTTTTTAAATTTCGGAAAATCGAAAGTTTCTAGGTGTCAATAATTATAGCACCAAACGATAGGCACAGTTATAGTTATGTTTCGGGAAAAATGTCATATGTATAATATACTCACATAGAATGTTGACTGTAATAGTTTGTTCAGCAGGTTGTCCGACGTCGTTATAAGCCGTACATATGTACAATCCGGCATCGTGACGTGTGGCCGATTGAATTATGTATGTATCACCAGTTGCGTTTCTCTCGCCATTTGGAAGTACGTTGTTCTAAAGTGTTGAAACGGACATTAATGGATTACGATGGATATTTAGTAAAATATGAGAGACGTGTGGGGGAAAAAAACGATGACTATTGAAATGGATCTACGCCGGACAGTTTTATTGCGTGGTAGATATTTCTACGTTCAGTAAAATCAACGACATTTTATAAATAATGTTTCTCGAATCAGCAGAGAAGTATAATTTCGTTTATAATTTAATATCGAGCTCGCCGGTTTTATTTATGATAAATTCACTCAAAATTAATTGAGAGGAGCTTTAAATAATTATTCTCCAACGGATTTTACTGTTGTTAAAAACTTTTTAAACATTTCGATTTATATTGTGTTCAATCTGTACAATGCTTTTGTCATTATAACTATAGATCAATAATAAACTAACACAGTTTACAAATAATGATTGTTACTTTTATTAGTGCACTTATTCTTAAGTGTCTGTCTAGAGTGTCGACTATTCTGGAGAGAAATAATAACATTTTCAATTCATACGGAATAGTTATTGTTGAGTTAGAACTAGAGTTTTAACAATTATTGACATTTATAGTTCTATAATAAAAATTATAGTTGTATTAATTGTTAACTGAATCCAATATGCCATACCATAAAATATGTGTTGCCTAATCGTAATAATTAGTAATGTTAATAAATACTCAACTGATTATAATTATACAAGAATATGATATATTACCTTTCTTGTCCATGTTATATTAGGAACGGGGTTTCCGTCAGCTTCGCAGTTCAATTTGATCATGGAGTCCTTTTTAGTGTCAATATTTCCTCCTGACGTCACCGATTTAATTCGTGATGGAACTGTAACATGAACAATAAACATACATCAATATTGTTCGTTTAACATAACAATTTCCATAACAATATTATATAACCATAAGCAAACAAATACACCTCGAGACGTGTATGTAATACACGAATGTTTTTGAACAACTAAATTATTGCACACGAATGTGGTTAATTGGATCCGAAAAATCGTAGTCTTCTACAATTTAAGACCTACATTAGAACATGATTCGACAACAAATTAAGGAATAATTAGGCACTATCGACAAAATCACGTGTAACAGAAAAACCTTGTAATACGGTGTTTTTATGGGCTGCATTTTGTTTAATATTGTCCGAATAATATTGCTGTATGAAAAAATCAGGCTTTATAAAAAAAACAATGTAGATTCAATAATGATTCAAATAATTGGTCTGACCTAAATCGATGCTCAATAATTGTGAGACAGTCATAAAAACTGAGAAAAAAAATAGTGGAACATATTAGAAAATGACAAGATTTTGTAGAGATACCAAAGTGTTTCATTTTTTTATGTTATTTTATTTAATCCAACGCTTGTCAGTTGTTGTGTACTTGATTTTCTAGAGTAAAATTCTTTGAGCTTAAATTTTAATATGAAAAAGAATAAAAATAATTATTAAAAAAAAATTAGATTTTGACACAAGAAGTGTATAGTGTCACAATGATGTGTTTTTGTAATACAAAAATATAGGTCAGTTAAAATGTTCTAAAAGTTTCACAAATGTGCTTTTTTAGCTGTAAATGAATATAAATGGTGCATGGGCGTATCCAAAGTTTTATTTTGTTGGTGAACGAGAAGGGATAGGGGAGCTGATAAAAATAATGAAAATATACAACATAAGACATGAAATACCTATCGAAAAAAATCGACTTATAAAAAGGATATAATATTATATTTAATATATATATATTTATATATATATACCTAAAGGCATCGCAAGGTTAGAAACAAATGTCTTACTTCAGATTTTTAGAAAAATTTCGAATTTTATGAATTTTTTTTATTTTCCACTTTCTATATGATAAAACATAATTGTACCACTTCAACGTAGCTTAAATTCTAACCTAAATTCGATTGTCATATAATTTTTGTAATATTTTCGTCACCGACATTATTGTGGTTAGTAGTGTTGAGAATGTTAACATAATGTTACATTATGCTTGACAGATCATTTTAGTAAACCATTTTTTTTTTAGTGAACGAGTACATTATTTCGGTAAAACTATAATTAAATTCACTATAGGTTTAAAATGCAAGTAAAATATTTACGAATTTATAGTTTACATAATGTCTTTCTTGATACTTCAGAATTTGTATAAATATTTCAAACATACATTAAATTAAAATATGGTTTGACACTTAAATATACATTAAAAAGTAATGTTATGTTCTGAACATATATTATTGTTAACGGCATTTTATTGTCTGTTAGCCACACAGTACGTATTGATGAGAAATTTGATATTTCGTTTACTGAATACCTTAAATACGCAAGCTTTTATTTGCAAGAAATATATTTTGAGGAAAAAAATTAGCTCCTTCACGCACTCAAAAAAAAAGTACATAACCATTTAAATTATTATGTTCTTCTGAATAATTTAAAAAACAAAATTGTTTTGATCAGTCGGGTTTTAATTTATAATAAACTCATTATGGGTTCCACCAACAGAAGTTTAAAAACGGAGACTTATTTGTAATTTTGTTGAGTTAAATTAGAACGTATAACGAACGAATTTAATGATATGGTTTCTTAAAATATCTTATACAATATCATTACACGCTATCACTCATGAAAAGTCCACCGATCAGTACTATCGCCGTTTGTAGACTTATATTGTGGCGATAATCTGTGTTAGATTTTTTTACTTATTAGTTATTATGGAACATTAAAAAAAATTCAAACAACTCAATCAGCGAGTGTCAGTGTCCGGTATAACGCTGCGTCGGAGTTTTTGTACAACGCTTCGTTATTGTTACCACTTATTGTTACCGCGGTTGAGTTTTTCCCGTACAAAATTCAATATTTATTAAGCACACATTATAATAGAGGGACATTGTCGTATCGGAGCTATATAATAATTATCGAGTACTTACTTCGGATTTTTAAAGGCAAACGCTTTTGACGAAATATTTTCGGTTTTTGCAAGAAACAGAACCGTCCAGAACAACTATTCGTGTTATCGTGAAGTAATATTACGATCAAGGGCCCGCCGAAGTGTCGCAAAAAAAAATCTATATATTATCGAACGTGTGTAAGCCATTAGGGGCAAAACCAAGTTATATTATCTGCAGTGAATAGTGCGTTTCTCTATTCTGACTTAAGCGATTTAAACTTTCCTAAACTCGACTAAACGTGCTACCTATACCGAATGTGCGTACGAATAAGGCGATTGTAATATATTATTAACATTAATTGCGTTATCCGAGCGTTACGATATAGTATTCGGTATGAAAAAGGATCGCTCGGAGATCCGAAATCATAGATATTAGATGGAAACGATGTTAACAGTTTATTTCACCTAAATAATATATAAAACGTACCGATCGAAACCGTGGCATACACGAGTGTGCGATACAAAGGCAAATAAATCGAAATGAAATTAAAGTGAATAATATTAATTCATACGGTGATAATATGTATGCACATTTAGCATATTTTATTTGTCATTGTACATAAGTCGAGGCCGAGCAAACGTTGTTTTACTTGCAATGTGTCAATAGTTTTACCATCACGGTATATTCTCGAGTACAACAATTTAGGTTCTATTTTCCATACTACAATATTATGTACTTATTAATTAAATAAAATTGGCTTGCGCGAGCAAAGCAGATTGATTTGACGCTATATTTCGATGGTAACGCACACAATGGCGCCGAAGTCCTGGGGGCCCCATATATGTTGTACTAATTTTGGCGAAAATGAATTGTGAACCTATTTTTTATATATATATTTGACATTGATTTACACTCCAAATTAGGGCTCAATGACAGTTCGTATTGCACGGGGTACCTACTCAACTGCGGTGGAGCATATTGCGATTTTCAACTTTTGCTTTACAATCGTGCATATCTATCAATATTAAAGATCATTTTTCCGCCCTTGGAAGAACCTTCTCTCATCGAAGCTACTTCAGCCATTAATACAATATTACGACTAAACAAATTATATTCTTAGTTGTATATTACACATACCTAGGTCCAATAATTTAACAGATTTAATGGTGTCCATGTCGATTGTCCAGATACAAAAGTTTTATGTCGAAATCTCAATAAATATAGGAAAACAAAATATATAATATTAATCTACACACATTTAGTCTGTTATCGCATCTCGTCTTAACGTCAGAACTATATATTATATTCATTAAGTCGTAGACCATGTTACTTTTAGGTAAGTACTCGAGAGTACTGTAATGTGTATTATGTGTATTTTACGATCGCGACTTCAATTACTTAATATTTCGTCGATGACCTCTCGCACCGTCACCACTCCTTAAGTTTAGCATATTTTCCAAACATGACGACCCTCCTGCGACGGGTGTGTGTACTGTATAATATAATATGTAACGGAATATGGCTAGTTTCTTTTTTTTTTTTTTATATAAATAGCCGACGAACACTTGTAGATATTGTTATATTTAGAGAGTTTTAAAACGTGGGTCGGCCTAGCTCAAATCGTGCAGTGTCTGTGGGCACGTGTAATATATGTATATATATATATAAGTAAGTAATAAGTATATACGCGAGTGTATAAACTTTACGTGTTATTCGGTTGTCGGGACGACTAAGACAAAGACGCAGCCGCTGCCCCGCCACCTCCGCCGTCGGAGCCGCAACAACGTTTATCGTTAATTTTTCTCTGGAAAACTGCCAACAATGCCCCCTAAGGGATTATTATTTGAATAATGGTCTGTTGCACACGGGAGACGCGGTGTTTCAAAAGTGCTTTTCGTCTATCTCTTTTATTTTTGCCCCAAAGTCTGTGTGTGTGTGTGTGTTTTTGGTCCGTTCGGCCTGTTCGCTAACCACCGACATCACCCCGTTGACAAGATAGTCACTTTCGGCGGCGATTTGTTACCGAACAGACCTCTTGGCATTCGCGTCCGATTTATCTTTTAGTGACACACAATTTTTCTTCATCAAATTACCTCTACCGGCCTGCAGAAGTGCGGACCACCGAGCGCCACCATAGTTACATCCAACACGATATTATATAGGTGGGTACCTACTCACCTGCCTACCTATACCTACTGCGACGTAATAAATAATAATATCATATTGTTTGATACTAGAATATAATATTTTATAAATTATATAAATTATTATTTTTACGACCGCGTCAGCAGATGAAATATTTGATACCCGCGTAGCAAACGGCAATCGGTAACCGCACTAACCCAAGGCCCATTAGTCCCGTTATGCTTCCTAACAACGATCCGTTGTTATCGCGCCGACACCTTTTAACGCCCATATTGGAACGTTACCTATGTTATTCTCCGAGATAAATGTCGTAATGGAAACGTTATTTTTCTTCTAGTTAAAATTAAACGTAGTCGATTGAACCGTATACGAGAATGGCGGTAATATCGTATATAAGACATAAAAACCACCAAGACAAATAATAAACAATCATTTATTTTCTAAGACCAGCACATATTTTATATTTATCGTCGTCCATACTTCATAATGTGTATTGCCAAAAAAATTCGGGACAATATTTTTTTATGGGCATTTAAAATTCTGAATACATTTACTACAGCAGATCGAGCTACGCCATGACAATGGTATAGTTATTTAAAACGTGTTGATCGGAGCTTAATTTTCAGCACGTATAATAACAGTAATTGATTCGGATGAAAAAAATCATGATAAGTTTGATAAGCGAAATAAACGTTGCCTGATTTCCGTTACTTGGCTGAAATTGATATTAGTTTATGAAACAAAATCATGATAGATTTATCCTATGAATTTTGACGCCATATAAAGTTGAGAACAAATGCATTTAAAAAATATATGTTAATAAATTGTATACAATTCAAAAAAGTGTACACCCACATAATATATAGACATTTATTAAGTATTGGAAGTATTTCGTTTTGATATTTTTATGCTCTAAATGTCAAATACAAAAACAACAAAATAAAAAAAATTAACAAAGTAAAATAATCGTATAAAAGTAACCGGTATCACCAAACATATAATATATATATATATATATTTGTTAGAACTTCATAGCATTAGTATGTCCCCAAAAAATATAAAAAGCAACAACACTTCAGACCTTATGAGTCTTTTGGTTTTTAGTTATAAAAATGTAAATCGAACAATGACTATATTTGTTTTAATAATAATACATGATTTGTTTTTAGCGTTATAATAATATGTAAGGTTATTGATTAAAGAAAAGTTTCAGTGTTTTAACTATAGTATAGTTCTTTTATTTTATATATTATTATTATTATTATTATTATTTTACGTAAGTTTCACGGTATATATAATAATAATTATTTAAAAGTGTTTTTACCGAACATAGAATAAAAGTCTCATTACTCGTTGGTACATTAATTTCGAAATTAATTAAAAACTATGCTTTTAGATTTTAGTCTCGTCATCATTATGGTTGCCATGTAATCGCCGTACCCGCACCTGACAAACTGTAGAACGTTTTTAGAAATGAAACTAAATTGTTATTCCTCACAACGTACCCATCGTAAGCTACACCGCCACGTATTTCAACCCCGAGGAAAAGAAAGCAACTTAAAATAATCGTTAGCAAAGGATGGGCTTTTAAGTTGACAACTTGCCGACGCCGGGAACCACACAGCCGCGTTATAGGAAAGCAATCAATTTCACAGATTACGTCCACGTTTTGGTTACCGTCGTCGAATTTCGGAAGATTTCCACGTGTTTCGGGGGTAATGCGGCCATCGTTCGGCACACTGAACTTTTTTATTTTTAATTACAAACCGCCTGCCCATACTACTTAGACAGCAGCTGTCATGACGAATGACCACAGGTATTAAATATTTTAATTCGTATACTGCACACTACCACAGAATAGATTAAATCAATTGTTTTCGTCCCGAAATCGTTCGTCATATATATATATATACGTAAGTACCTGTGATCATATTATTATGAACATTTCGACCACCATAAAAATATTCCTAGATCCGTAATCACACTGGTACGACACATATGGGTACCTAACGAACGCATCGACGATGTGAATGAATTGTAACAACAGTGCGACCTCATAAATTATCCGACAAGTTTGTCATACCAAACTTAATCTTGTCCGGTTACTGTTTGAACGGAGTTATGGAGTACAACAATCGAAGTATGTGATGATTCATCATAGGCAAGCTACCTACGCCATTTCGTCGTTGCAGTTTGTAATGCCTATTGTACAGTTAAACAAATTAATGTTTTCCGGTTGCATTTGGCGGCGGTGAGGCAACAATGCTCATATTGTGATTATAGTTATGTACGATGAAAATACGTATTACGCCACCGTCGCTTGTTGAATATTATATTGTGTACATTGAAGTGCATGTTTGTTTGAATTTGACTTCGAACGATTCTTTGGACTGCAGAAATGTAATAAAATTTAAAAAAAAATAGTTAACTGCGGCAGTGAAAAAATTGGAAAATCTTTGAAAAAGAAAATTGAGTCTTTTCTATGCATCCCTTACTAGAAAATGTCCACGCAACTCGTTTCTCGGGATACATAATCTGTCCAGTGCATAGATAACGTGATTTTTAATTTGAGATTAAAATAATTTTTTTTGTCATAGCTCTCAAAACCCTCCAAAATCCCTAAATAGCAATACATATTATTTTATATCTCAAATGTATCAAATCAAACTCAAAATAATTTATCAAAATTATGATAAATTATTTATCATTATGAAAAAGAAATTTTCTCAAAAAAAATATTTATTCAGAGTTAAAAGTCAAAAACGATGTCCCAGTCCTTAAAAATGTCCAACAAGTTCAAATTTTGAATTACCTTAGAAATATACATCATTGCATAAAACAAAGGTATATCATTATTTCAACGTTTTATACTTTACAATATGATAAGAACACACATTTTTTCAAGGTTATCTATTAAATGGTTTTTTTTAAAGTTTGGAATGATTTGAGGTTTTTGGCCATAGGTTAGCAGGTTAGCTATTTTTGAAATTACTACATCATAGTTAACATGTTCATATTAAAATTATATTATAGGTCTATGTTTACGGTGAATTATGGTGTTCAGTATTTCCCGATTCCTGATCTATTGACTACTATTTTTGAATTTGTCATTTGTCATTTAGTATTTACGGCTGCAGCAGACAGGGTTTTCTCACAAAAATAGTACTTGTTAATTGTTATCTGGTATTGAAAAATGATATTTTATTATATTAACACCATTATAAGAAAATATACGTCGTCTATCAAAACCGAAATAAAATTGCAAAAAATAATTTAGTTTTATAAAAAATATTATAGTTAAAATTAAATACTTTAGATAAAAAAATATACAGTATAGGTAGTAAAAAATCTATCAAGTGGGAAACCTGTCTACCTATAATCCTCTCCCGAAAGCATGGTTATAATAATATTATATTATCGTTGGGATACGTATTATTTATTTATGCTAAAATTAAACTGCTTTCAGATTTTTTTTACTATTATATTCAAATCGAAAACAAAATAGAAGAGAAAATCGGATCTGTGAACAGTATAATGGGACACAAATGGTATCTTTTTAAATTTTGTTACACAAAATGTTGACCGCTACGTCCCATAACGCTGAAATAAGCGAAAATCCCGTAGGTACCTATCTATGCGACTTTGTGTCAGCTTAAACTCGTAGAGAACCCAAACCTCATCTCGTCGGCGGCGATAACGTAAGTGTTTTTAAAAAATGTTCCAGCCATTTCGTATATGCTGTTGCAGTTTACGTCATGGACACAAACAAACACGCCCGTGTTGTTTTTAGAGTTATTTCGGAAAGACTTAGAGCGCGCGTGTGTGTAAACGTATATAAATATACACTACATACCCACCTCGAACCGTTTCGGCCCTCCTCCTCCTCCTCCTCCCCCTCCCCATCCTCATTTATACGGTTCCATTACCCCTAATAAATCGTAAATAAACAAATAGTTCGCCTCGTGCCTCGTATAAACAGCGGTGAAACTATATATAATATGTACGAGGTCCTTACACGCCACCGGAGTCAACTTAATGCCGCCCTTCTCACCGATCCAACCCTTTACGCGCTATCGAAAAACTTGGCTCCATACCTGTCTTATAGGTTAGTGCATGTAGTTCCGAATCCGAAGTTTATATGTCGCGAGCACACAACAACAAAACGTGATAACACCTCTCCCCGTCCACCGCAGAAATGGATAAACAATAGCGATGAATGTGTGTGTGAGTGTGTGTACAGTGTACACATAAGAGTATAGTATAATAGTACCTACCTAACTGTATTATGTATATAATATGTGGGGACCCCGACACGTGATAGAAGCATGTATTATCATTGTTCAAGAATATAACCGGAGGAATATCTAATTTATCTGAAATCGGCCTTAGTTGTACTCGGCCGGTTGTACTTAAAGGGTGACTGCTGGGTGATTCGCCGAGCATATGCTCACACCGCCTTTTTTTTTTGTATTTGGTGACAATGAATTTGTTCTAATTTCGAATTTTTGATTTTCAAGTATACTAACGGACCACATTGTTTTCAAATAATTATACCTCTTACGCCGATTCAAGGACTGACGATATAGAGATTTACGTTTTCTTCTCGAGGACCACCCATTTACACAGTTATAATTGTTGAGCGTTGTATTTAAAAATGCATGTATTTAACAACGTAAATCAAAAATCAAAAGAGAAGGTAGTTTCCGAGTCATTGAGCTCTATTATGTGTTAGGAATAATACTCCACAGCAATAGGTTTAAATAGATGAACATATAATGTTATTAGTAACATTTTATTATGATTTGAAAATTATAGTAATATTAATTATAATAGCATTTTATGCTAGGAAAAATTATCAAAGTACAATAAGTAGATACCTCTACTTGGCTGATTATTAGATGCATTTTATAGATGATGTATCTTTAACCCTATAGGTACTCTTGGTACGTGTAGTTTTAAGTATCTTAGAAACTCCTTGACTTCATTTCACAATATATGCATTAAGACTTTCAAAAAATTATCTATTCAGCATTAAATTTAAATTAGAAGATAATGATTTTTCTTTGTAAAAATGTAGTACATACAAGATGCCCGAGGCCCTTCTTAAATGGTTTAAACAATCTAAAAATATGGTATTTTCACATATTAAACAATATTCCAAAAACAAAATGACTGCATTATAAAAGTGTAGGAGGTGGGTTAGCATGATGCTTGGTGAATCACTTTCTGTGTATAATTTGTGTTATGCTGTGCCCATAAAGCAATCGATCAACTGTTACTGCACATAACGGTTTACCTATATTATACAATATAATAATATATCATGATCAAGAAAATAATATAACGTATTGATTGTGTTGTGATTGTAATTTAATTTCGAATGTTTGGGAAAGTATAATGTTTATAGTTGTCGTATTTTTTTTTCTCTGAATTTATACGAATTTTCAACGATACAGTATTTACGCAAAAGATTAATATCGTGTGACACGAATTCATAATAATTTCTAATATCGTACGATGAATCGGTATCTATCGGAGAAAAAAGTCTTATCAATAATACTGCTATGCGAACACTGAATATATTGACGTAATGCGCTACACCTACACAATAATATAATACACGGTACAAACGCTCCAAACGAAAAATCGGGGAGGTGCTCCAGCATCGTTTCGAGACGGTTTAAGCTCAATATTTCGTCTTCGCCCCCCTCCCGCGAACGACGGAAAACGCAAAACCGTGGAAAATCAAGACTATAATATTGAACGTCCTCGTGATTGTCCACCGGAATACACCTGCAGATGCACCGCCGGCGGAGGGTACCTGTGTGTACGCAGCTGCAGGTTAAATAAATGCACGGACCGGCGGCGAACTCGGATTGCCGTTAATTAATAATGTTTTAATAGATATTGCGAAGACGCCGCCGCCGTCGTGTTTTAGGTCACGTGGCCGCATTAAAATTATCCCGAATTGGACCACTGTCAATACGAAAATCTTATTATTGTGTGCGCCATTGTGTTTGAGTGCCTCGGGGTTTGTCGTCCAGTGTACCTATGTACATATTATTATTGTACGTATTATACACAAGCTCGTGTCACGGCTCTCCGTTGATAATGGCGCCCTAAATAAGTTATGCGGTTTCGGAATGGATGTTATAGCATCAGACCGTGTTCGGTCTTTCGAGATAAATATTGTCTATGACGTATCGCGTGTATATAGAGGTACTTATTCGTCAGGCATCGTTATTAGATTGATAACGACGAAAACCGACGCACAATATTCGAAAACACGCATAATATCGTATGCCGCTGATAATAATACCGTGCGCGTAAACAGTAAAGGCAAAAAGATAAATATTATTAACAGAAAAAAACAAATGATCGGTCTACGAAGAAAATGTGGTCTGTCCATTTCACAAAAACACACATTATAATAATATATATTATACGTCGGATTGCATGGATATAAAACGCAGCGCATCTCGTTGTTCTTATTTTTTCGATTTTGGATTCGACTGCTCCTTTAAGTGTTTTTAATTTTACACGTTAAACGAATATTGATTGGTCATTTAAAATTGATTCGCTTCATTATAACCATTGTGGAGGCCGGAAAATGTAAGCTTCAAAAACGCGTATTATAGAACACAATTTATGAACGATATATTATATTTGACAAGTAAAAAGGTGCTCTACTCTAAAGAAATAATACGCGTGAGAGCCTACTGTTCGTATTTATCAATTTTTTTTACTTGGATTCGATGACTACGAATTACGATTTAATTATTTGAAACTTTAAACAATGACTATACGTACCTAGTGGTTTAACGGACTCAGATCCAACGGTTATAGATTAATTAAAATTTCTCCGTCGACACTACGGGACAATGCTGCAGCTATTGGTAACTATACGTATTCATCGGTTTAAGATTTTTTCGACCATTTTGCAGCGGTATCGTTGCGTGACACGATTCACCGCCGTCGCAGTCGTAAATCGTCCTGAAATTGTTCGCAAAGAAAACGTCCAGTTTCCGCACACTATACGTCATTATAATGTTTATTGTAGATAACGTTACATTTGGTATTAACCGCGAATACCTTAGAGCGTTTCGCTCTGCTCAACACCAACCGTATGATTGATTGTGCCGGGCACCTATATAATCGCGCCGGAAGAGCTTAATCATAAACGCAATTAGCATTTTTGTGTTACGGCTCGCGTTTTTCGTTTTCTCGAACACGCGGTACTGATGCAGCGACTGGTGGCTTACACAACAACTATACAGACGATAATATATAGATCTATGTCCGGTGCGTTTTTCCCAAAACTGTAGTTGTCAACGGAGTTGTCGACGAATAGAGCATCTGACGAAATAAATTAGTCGAGTAAGAATTGCGTGTGCTACGTGGTTTTTAATATCATGGAAAATACGGTAGAGTACGGTGCAGCAAATTTCGGAGTAAAAAACAAAATCTACCCACTCCGCGGGTTAAAAAATTAAACACAAATACTGCAAAACATATTATTTGTGGTAACAACGCGATTACGTTCGAGCACCACGACGCACGCGCTGTATCTATATTACATTATTTCAGAGTTTTTCGGAATTTTCCAAAACGCATCTTTGTTAGGCGGGAAATCCCACATATTGTAACATCGCGGAGAAAAGCAGTTCTCGACTTGTGGTCGTGAGTTATATGACATATTTTCCAACGAGCGAGGCGCAGGTGGTAACGTGATAATGTCGTGTTCTGTTGTAGACGCGATGAAGTGCGGGAAACTGCGCCGCGGAATTTCGGAACGAAATATGTCTAGTTCGTCGTCGTCTGAGAAAACCGACGAAGAAGATTTTCCCGGAAACGATGCCATTTCTTATATAATATCACAACAACTCAAATCCATCTATCATACGATATATGGAGAACGACAAAAAAACATTTGCGGTCACTTCCGCGAATAGGAAAAGGCACGAGCGACAGAAATTCGCTTTGATGTTTATTTTTGTAGGATCGCAGAAAAAGCAATAACGAATGTTCATTCTCGTAACATTCAAAATTCTCTTCTTAGACATGTTTGGTTTGGATATTTTTCCAGCCGATGCTTAAGCGAACTAAAGGAAAACGTGACGATTTAATTATGAATTAAACACAAAATAATAGTTCAAGCAATTCGCGTTACAACAGCTTCCAAGACGTAATAATTTTTATTCCATACGCCACAACTCGTTTATTGGTCCACCAGGAGCTGGTTCCAGAGAAAAAAATATACCTATATGTGTGGCGGCCTAGTGTTATGGTCATGACCAAGGCCTAAAGGATAAGTTAAAGAGGGCTTAGACTTTAATAGCGTATATCAGTTTTTTTTTTTTAAAGGGTTTCTGCTGTATTCATTAATTATGTAAGAACACTAAAACCGTCTATATGGTCGTGTGAATTTTCGATGATTTCCTCTTTCTTTCGTTCCCTCTCACCATCTCTCTATTATCTCTCATCCTCTCGCGCTGTAGCTCTTTTTCTCTCCATCTATCCACCTACCACTCCCCCCCCCTCTCTCCCTCTGTCTATCGTATTATCCGAAAGCTCTATGGGGAATCATCGCGAAATATAGTGCTCCGGCAACTACGGGGGAGGGAACTGCTCTCGGCCAGAAGCTTCGCATAAATATTAAACGCCGGCGGGGTGGGTACTCGCGTGTCAAATAATTATTCGTACACTCGCCAATTGTTCTATTCGTCCCTACTGCAATACACGGACGAAACGCTAAGTGTTCAGAGATCGCTCGCTCCCAGAGGATTACTTTTGCTTTTTAATCGGCGTTCGCTTTTAATGCGATTGAGCAGGACGTATCACGACGTAATACGAACGTGTTCATAATATATTATCATCATTATTATTATTATTATTATTATTATTATTATATACGGCGGCCGATAAGATTTAGGTGAGTAGAAAACGCGTTTAGTATACAAACAGTTGCAGTTTTGAATTCGTCGTGTGTATTATGTAAAAAACCCTATTACAGCGAATATTTAATGTTTTTGTTTTCCAACTTAAACTTTGACTTTTCGCAACCGCTACCACGACGATATTTGGGTATTTTGATTGGTTGGCTTATCGTGTGTAGTATTCACATTTTTGTTTAATAATGACGTACCCGTATGCGCTGTGCTTTTGATGTATTCAATGATAATATGTGCACACTTACGTATTATTTGTTATGTATATTCAATGTATACAGGTGTATACAAACATACATGTGTTATGCAGTATATAAAATAATATAAAAACGACATTAGATCGTACCGGCTGTATAAGTATGTGTATATTTTATGTTTACTGAGACATATATAGCTTACCCAATATCTCGACGGTATGTGATATCTCCCTGGGTTTCATAGTTGCTATTTGGCACACGTAATTTCCTGCGTCGTTTGTTTGAATATCACGGATTTCCAGGTTATTGCCGTCCACTAGACGTATCCTTTCGTCTGGAGACACCTTAGTGCTTCCTGCTGTTAGCACAGCAATTCCTTTTTTCCACGCTAAAATGTATACTCCTGAAAAAAACACAACCAATGTAAATATATGTATGTATACGATACCATTATGGTTAATTCTTGGCAAACACAAATACGATAAAATAATATTACATAAGTACGTTGCGTTTTAATGGGCGTTATTTTCTATCAAATGCCAACATTTCATACATTTGAGCACTTTTGAAAGTTGATGTTATTATGTAAAAATGCTTTTATAAATCTGCCGGTTATACGTATCTCCATACGTATAATAATATTATACATAAATATTTATTTGAAATAATTTCCTTCGATTTAATTTCAACTATAATAATATTATCATTTAATGTATTACAATAATTACATACTATATTTTGATAATACATATGTCATATCAGCTATGATCATTATTTTTTTTTTTTTATCAAAAGTTTTTATTTGTCCTTAATTTATGTTTGTTTATATTATTTTATGAATTAACGATTTTTATCCGAACCTATACATCTTGGTTTTAATGTTTAACCGTAAATGAATAACGCAGAAATCGTATTCAATTAAAATAAATACAACTTTTATTGGATCGTATAAAAACGCAGACTCAATGAAAATTCCAGTTTATGATGGCGACAAAAACTATTATTTTGAAAAAATAAACAGAACATTAATAATAAAATTCAAAACACTGATGTTGGTGGTTTATTTTTATACACTAGGAAAAAAATTGTTCATATAATTAGAATGTGGAAAACTAGAAAGAGTTCAAACTGTTCAGTTTAGTTGATTGATGGTAGTTATTCGTTTAATAAAAATGGGTCAGCCAGGTTTTGGGACGGAAGTATAATTAATTACAGATGTTCGCGGTCCAAACAGATTTTATTATTGCTCTCAATCCGTCAACGAATTATGGAGAAAAAAATGTTTGGTTAGATGTAATACTAAACAATACAAATAGAGTTT
Organism: Myzus persicae; assembly: GCF_001856785.1. Taxonomy (NCBI): domain Eukaryota; kingdom Metazoa; phylum Arthropoda; class Insecta; order Hemiptera; family Aphididae; genus Myzus; species Myzus persicae. Next base: position 276,916 of record NW_019101948.1, on the reverse strand, counting down.
AATTAACGTTTGTGTGACAATATTGATAATAATTTGTTGACTTGCGATTACCTAGTCATCGTTTCGATTAATGTTTCCCTTCACAAAAGTAATTTATGATCATGCAATCAAAACATTTACTGAATATATAAATCCGAGTTCTTTTTATTTATTTAAAGCAGAGCTTGCACCTAAGAAAACGAATTTAATTAATAGAATGTTTTTTTAACACACATATAGTCTAAAAAACAGTTTGGATGTCAATAAAAACTAAAAAAATCCTTAAAAAATTTAACTTCTGTCTTTTCATAAATGTTTTATAGTTATTGCATGTTTAGGCACTTAAATAAAATAACGCATTTTAGAACAATAAAAATAATCCAAAAATTAAAATATTCAACAGTTTTTACTGGGATAAACAAAAATATAAAAAAAATTTTATACAAATTTAACTCTATTAAATAATAAAACAAATATTTAGGGATATTATATTTTAAATTAAAATACAGCATCTGTTTAGCTAATGGCGTATGTACGTAAATATTTTGTAATTTAACAATAATTTTTTTTTACGAATAAAAATCTGGCAAAAAAAAAAATAATAATAATGAACAGAGTATCAACTACGTGAAATTTCCAATCGATATATTATGAAAAATATAAAACTTAAGAGTATTTCAGACTATTTTTACAAAAAAAATGTAAAAACTTATTTAAATTACTATAGATAACATTTTTTTTCTTTTCCGTTTAACCGGCAGCAGAAGAGGCTCTGTGTGAACAATCTCCTCTTCTGCCATATTATAGATACCAAACTAACCTAAAGTAGCCTTAATAATTATTAATTCCTATAGATGCCAAAAAAAATTGAAAACTAATATAAGTAACAAAACTATTTCTAGTAAGCACATTTTACTATGTATTATCATCGATCTGCAAAAATGATCAAAAAAAGTCTCATTGATAAATTCGGGTTATTCTTAATACCCCCCCCCCCCCATGTAGACGTCCCAGAGATAGCTTTAAAAATATATTTTATCAAGTTTTTGACACCCCATAATAATAAAATTATAATGTGTATGTATAATATCCATTATCCGTTCACTTATTATTATGTAATGGATATGGTTTTTGACTAGAATGTACTACGCAGTTTGCAGCATAAAAAATTGTGATGTACGTGCTGTGGTTGAATAAGCATAGGTGTATGGTTATTTTATTATTGAAAGCGAATCTTCATCGAAGTACTTTGCTGTAATGGTTATTATGCTACCTACGCCTAATTAACATTTTTATTGAGAGAATAATAACGCGCTAAGTTGGAAACGTGTGACAAAATAGTTATACTAACAGTTGGTATAAAAGGGTTCAATCGTCGAGTAGCTAATATTTTCCAAGTAGGTATGTTATATAGTTAATTTCCAAATTAAAAGGCTTAATATATTATTATTCTAACAACAGAGTATCGATTAATAATACCATAAAACTTTGGACTGCATATTAACGAGAAAAAATCGACTCACTCATTTCGGTTATAAAATGTATTACTCGTCTAGACATAAATGTATAATAGTCCATTTTATTTGTTTGATGTAGGTACTTGTGGACAGTCCGAACCTGGCTGTCGGATTCTTTGCATTCACCTGAATTTTCAGGATACCGCTTTTCAATCTAACTTCAATGAGACTGCCCAGCAAGACAATGTATAGTAAACCGTCAAATTTATTTTTAATCTATTCACTTTGTAAATATTGTGACAACCAACGAAACGAAGAATTATTGTTCCAAAAATATTCATATCACCTATCGGATATCATAATATAATATAATGTTATGTGTAACTATTAACAGCAGAATATCATATATTATTCATGATTCGGAGTCGAATATCTAAATACATATCTCATCTAGAATATAATTATCGACGAAATGTTTAAGAAATACCAGTGTCTATATAAATAAATGAGTTGTAGGCCGAGCGCGTTCGAAACTTGCAATTTACAAAAGGTAATAAAAATTGTGAGATTTACTCAATAGCTGCTGCTGCTGTTGCCTACGATCAATATCCGCCAGTCTTCGACGCCACGAGCTGATCGTACGACGTAAGTACACATAATAAATACGAAGCGTACTTCGTGAGTACCTATATTATATACACGTACAATGTGTTTATGAGACATGCAGAATGCAGATATATACCGGAAACCGGAAGTGTTCCGGGTAATAAGATTTTCTAATTAAGTGCATCCATATCGACTGCCATTCGCCGCTGTGCATAGAGCATACTGCAGTGACAATAATGATGAGGGACGAAAATATGACGAATATTGAAAATATGCAGTTGACTTTATAATAGTGGGCACCGTAAATTGTCGTGGATTTTAAAACACGATGAATGAATACGAAAATTGCACTTTTGATGGATGGGTTTTTGATTCACCTCCGCCCGCAATGGAGCGAAATAGTATAGTGGAAAGTATGCATAAATTCGTATAACATTACAGGGGAAGCCTCACTATTATACTACCCCTCCCCCCGCGTGCCACACCATTCCGTCTCGCGTTTTCATACACTTATACATTATATATAATATATATATATATTAATATATTACGTATGTATATACGACGGATAGCTCTCGAAATGAAATATACTTTTTTTTCTTCTTCTTCAAGTCATCATTGTGTAAATACCATAGAGGCAGTGCGCAACGCCGAGCGACGCAGTAATATCTTGCGGGGGCGAAGACGTTTTATCGTGCCGTGGGAGGAGTGGTGGAGGTTTTATACGAAAAAATGTTTAGAAAATAATATATATAAATGTGAACTCCAATATAGCGAAAACCAAGCGGAGGCGGCGGCGGCGGCGGTATCAAGAAAGTGTTGGATTAAAAAGGCACTTACGCGGAACGAAAAAACCTAAACGCATTACGGTTTGGACATAACTTCATCCGAACTCGGGTCGTGGTGCGGTATCATTTAGAGCTGTCAAAGTCACAGACATTAAATTTATATAGAAAAATAAACGTACATGTGTATTACAATAATTCGTCTTGCGGTTCTGTGAAATATCACGTAACCCGTTGTTTAATTTCGAATAATGTGTTTTGGAACGCAAGAGTTGTTTTGGGTACTCAAATAAGGAAAATGTGTACTTCAGACTTTTGAACACAACCTAAAGTTGAGATTAGTATTGACATTCAATAACCTATCTCAATAAGTATGCTACTGGATGGTTTAATATGTTATTTCGGTAATTCGGTAATGCGGTAACAGTATATTTTATTATGTTAATTATTTTGCCATTTTCAATACAACTGTTGAAAAACCACAGTAGAAATATCAAAATAGTTGTTTCGAACACAAAACCATTTTATGTTAACATAATTGAATGCTGATTTTATGCGTCTAAATTGATAAATGTTTTCCTCTATAAAGAAAATATAGCTGATTAAATGGCTACCTAGTGAGTTGATGGGATACCGTTAAATGTGGTAGTTGTTTTTTTTCTTTTAGAGTTAAAGTGGAGTGAGCGAGCTGTATTGGATATTGGTTTTATAATGAAGAATTTTTTTGGAAAGCATTTTATGGCCGTAATAAAACTCAAAGTTTCGAGCCACAACTTTTTTAATTTAATTGAACACAGATTTTAGTATAAAAGTTATTAAAAAACCTAAATAAGAAATATAAGCATTTAAACCTATTAAAAAAAAAACTTTGACCATTTTCGAGTAAACATGGAATCTTTTTCATATGCGAACATATTTATTTTATCCAAGCTCGATGCCGAAAAACGACAAGATCCTACTTCGAAACACATAAAATTATTGATTAGACGATATTATTGACACAGGAAAACACACACACACACACATATTTAAGGGTGCATATTATTATATTTAGAGACTAAAAAGTACTGACAGATAATATCAAAATGTAAATCTAAATAAAGTAGGCTAATAACATTTATAATTGAAGACATTTTTATTTGTAACATGAAAACAAAAATCATGTCATTCAAAGCAACCAACTGTCTGTTTTCCGGGTTTCATAAACTATAATTACATATTAATGCGTTATGCGAACACAAATAAATTCGTAAATCCTCCGATATTATTAACGATTTACGATTAAGTTAAAAAGATTGTTTAAAATGAGAATTCGATTTATTTTACATCACACGAAATGGTTTCTTGTTATTCGATGTATAATAATGTTTAAATTATGTAATGCATTTGATTTGTAAATTTTTCTCATTTAAATAATGGTATTCCCATAAGAGTTTCAAGAAAACCTAAGGATAATATAAAATCCGTTGAATATTTTAGTGCTGGAATTTTTTAGTAGACGTACAACGTCTTCCATTACATAATTTTCGGCTCTAATGACACTATACATAATATTATTATTATTACGTTTGTTGGATATTTCACCACCGGACGGCGGACGCCATCATTAAACACAAATAAATATGAAACAAAATGAAAACCTTTTGCTCTTTATATGTCAACCGAAATTGTTTATACCAGCGGCGTCAGTAAACCTTATCCGCGCGTGTTACACATTATATTATGATAGGAGTACGTGACCGAATATTATATAGAATTGCAAAAGGTCTCGCCGGGGGACAGTGAAAAATATATATAATTCCGCGGGTGGGAGGGTGTCCAACACATGTACGACTATAAAGAGAGAGTTAAAAAAAAATCGGAGCGTAAAATTAAGCTATGAAAAGAATTTTTCATTAGCCAGGTATTATTAGCATCGAGAAGGGGGCTGCGTTAGGTAGGTATGATGAACTTTTATTGTTATACTACTGCTGTTTTATTATCTTTTTTTTTTTTTTTGTGTGTGCTCAGGTTGCCATAAGTGAGACCCTTGCACAAATGAACGACGACAACATGGGGGAGATTTTTCATCGGGGTTTAAAAATATTTTCCATTTTTTTTTTCGTGTTCCAGAGCGTTTTCTTTTGTTGTGCTTTCAAGAGATATTAATGTAATTCGAAAAACAATGCCGATGATCTTGTAAAAATGTTGAGAATAATAACCGGCCGAGTTTCTGGGTTCATAAGTAATTGAAAATTACAAAACATGAAGTTTAACTGTGTACTCACGTACAATAACAATAAACCTATGTTTATGTTGTTAATTATATCGATTAAAATAATAGGAATACTGTTTTTTTTAGTATTGTCTACTGCTTATAGAGTCTATGTCTACACCGAACGTGTTTAATCATGATATAGTTTCAATGAAAATCAGCTGGTCAGAAAATGCTTCACGATATTTAACTTTGTATCACCAATGACCAGTTAAAAAAAAAAAAAAACATTACATAGGTACGCAGTTAAATAATACAATGTTTTTTGTTGTTGGAACATTGTTATGGTAACATTTCATTTTAAAAAATCAGAATGATCGACGAAGGACAATTTTGTGATTAATTATTGCGTGTGAACATATTTTAATTTAATTATCAGTTGTAACATTAAAAAGGCATTGGTCAACATAATTGAACATAATACGAATGCTTTTATAATGTGGATCCGATTTGTTTTGAAACATATGGATATTTTTTGTTGAATTCTCGTCTGTAATCCTAATTCAAAATTTAAACAGTTTTATTATCACTTGAATTAAAAGCAAATATTGTTACTTGTTCTTTTTTCATATGCCCACCAATTAATGATCACAACAAAACTTCAAAAAACAAAAATAATTTAAATCCAACTGTTTTTAAAATATAACACTGAATAGTAAATATTGTTTCAAACACAAAATTATGAGAGGAAATCAAGAGTGAAGACTCAAGACAGTGTGCTGTACCTACATGCACCAAGTGCACAGAATAAGAATATAACCTTTTCAGCAGAGAAAAAAATTAATTAGGTACTGTTCCTAGAAGTATTTTTTAAGATTCTTATGCATTTTAAGAAAACCTGAACAGTGAACACTCTACCAGCTAAATATATGTATATTGTAAAATTGACATAATTTCTTATTTCATGACAATAATTCAAATGTGTGTGGGTTTTGTACATGGTATATTATATTAAAAATGAAAGTTATGTTTTAGAACAATAATATTCATAGTCAATCTTGTTGTAAATCTTCCTGCATTGCATTGTTTCAGTTATTATATTATAGTACCTATCTGTTTTATTTTTTATGAAATGAGTGCTAAATAAAAAAAGACAAGAAAGTACCTATACTCCAGAAGAATGTTTGGAAATATTTTTGAATTCTTATTGCTTTTAATGTCAAATTAAATATAAAATTAAATATATTGTAACCACAAATAATGACAACAACATTTTGTAGGTTTCCATAATTTGGGTAAGTGTAGTGTTAATTTAAAATTAAAAAAAAATCAAGGAACAAAAAGATAAAAAAAAATTGAATTGTATTTGTTTTGCGTACCATGATCTTTGGTTCAGTGGACAGCAGTTTTTGTTATTCATTTATTTTTCAGTCTGGTAAAAGAGTATATTGACTATTAAAACTAAGAGTGTCGAAAAGGTTTCGAATTAAAAGAAAAAAGCGCTATCGTTTAAAAACAAACATTAAGACAATGGGTTTATTTTTTTTCAACTTCACTGTTCAATATCACGTGAACGCTTAGAATACCAATGGATATCTATGGAGCTATTTTTTTTTAATACATTTGCATTTTACACACTGGATGAACATTAACGGATTATCCACTTCCACGAAAAATCAAATACAACTTAGCAGAAAAAATACCTAAAAAAAATATCTGTTAAGCGTGGCAGGATTATCTTAGTGAACATTAACTTCTCGTCGATTTTTTTTCTACCGACTTAACCCAATACGCATAATCAACTAAGCTAATATTTACCAATAATTTACCTAGAACAAGTGATTATCACTTTTGCGCTTTTTTTAATTTCATCATAGTTTGAAAACGGTTTTTGATTCGATTGTTTAATTTGTAAGAAATGGAGTAGAAAATACAATTGCTAACAAAATATACCTATAACTGGAGCTAAAATATAAGTGTACGCTGTACATGATAAGTAGAAATAGGTGTAGGAGTTGAATTATTATCTTTTGGTGAACACTTTAAATCATTCTATAGTTAAAAATTGACAAGAATACTCGAGATGTATTTCAAACTTTTTTCTTATCACATTTCTCCGTGTTCTTTATTTAAGAAACCCATAGAAAAACTTTATATCTGTATACTTAAAGATGTACAAAAGATAGGACTTTGAGTTTCGGGAAAAACGCTTAATAAACATGGCCACATAATATAAAAACATTTAAGTTTGTCACGTAGAAGCTGCATCATTATTCATTATAATATCAACGACCTATCAGATCATAACGAAGGTATTCAAATCAAAGATAAAAGATTTAGTTTAAAGCTCTTGTTACTGTACATGTATGTTCAGTGATGCACCAATAAAATATAGGTATTGTAGTTTGTTGATTATATAACTATAGGATAATCTATTGATCAATATGAAATAAGTATGTATTTATATGTTAATATTGATGAATATTGATGAACACATCTATCAATATTATTCGCGTTATAACAATGATCAATTTAATAAACAAAAGAAGTAAAAACAAATTTTATAAATTATCAATTTATTAGATAAGTAACTGTTATTATGGTCATAAATGATTTACAAAATAACAAAATATACCATCTATATTTTTAAAGAAAAACTTACTATTCTTGTTATAATATTGCATTGCTATTTAAAGTTTTGCTATCAATTAGGTTACATTTTATATTAAGTAATGTCCTCTGCCTCATATCATAAAAAATTAACTCATATTATAATAATAGTGACGAATCAGTTAACATAACGATTCACGGACATTTTATTAGAAATTGTTTCATTTCAATAAGATGTAAAAAATAATAATATAATTTTACATCCGTAGTTTGAAACATACAAGGTTATTGTATATATATATCCATTGCCAATCAAATGTTTGATGATAAAAATGGCAGCACAAAAGGAACTAGCTATTTTACATGAAATAAGAACGAATTATATTTCTGATATCCCTTTACGCAGCCATTGTGCATCTGATTCTAACAATCCTAGTCTATATTATGCAATAACCTGTATATTTCAACCATGATGGTTATATTATATACTATCAATTTTAGAATAAATTGTGGCCACTATAACGAATAATATTTTCTAAAAACGAAAAAAATGTGTCACAGCAATATTCTACTTTTTGAAAATATTATATTTTTGAAAAACATATTGATTTAGGACACTGCATCATTAATACGAACACACACATTAGATACTTCGTAATATACTCATAACTTTCATTAGCAACTTGTTTAAGTATAAAACATTGACAGAACCATTGAGCCATATAATAACAAGTCAATAGAAATGTACGCAGTTACAATATTGGGATTTAGTTCGAGTCGACTCGACTGGGTTCACCTGCAAGTTCGATTGCATACTTGCATGTCTTGGTATTATATTTTACGAACCATCACATTATTCCAGCAATATTTAATTTAGATTGCGCTTATAGATTAAATATTTCACGAATCACGATAAACCGTAATAACTCAAATAATTTGGCGTAGGCAGGTACGCTATTGTATTAATAATGTTATTGTTGGATAAGTCCGTAACAAATTACGAAGTCGAGACATAAAAACAAAACGCTCGTCAACGTAGGTACTACGATGAAAGTATGAATCAGTTATTTATGAATTTAAGACGTTGGGAAGAATATATTTTTCAAAGTTATTATGTTCCAATATTTAACTAAGAATTAATCAAATTAAAAATGTTGATACTTCAAAAGAAGAATTTACGGTTTGCATGGTATACCTCTGCGAGGCTCGCAGTTGTTGTCCTTATTGTAATATACATAAATTGTTTATTTAAGCAAAGAATAAAGGGACGCTTAAAGTCCATTTGTGGCCACATCAAACCGTTTGCGTGTTGTGATTTAAGTTCTGAACTTATTACGAGTTCGGGAAAAAAAATCATGTTTACATTTCATAGAGTACAAAACCATGAGAGACGGCATATATTATACCGATTTGATAGTGCATAAAATAACTCTTGATATTTATTTATTTTTTTATAAGTCAATATTTACAGACACTTGTAAGCATTTGAACTTGAATACATACAGAACTCGGTAGTTATACTTAAAAACAATATTGAAATCAAAATGAAAACACATTACATTTTTTTTCCTCATATTTTAGTATTCATAATATTCTAATAATAGTTGCATACCTATTATAATAATTATATCACTGTAGTACCTACACGACAGTGATACGTTTAATCGTCTATCAAAGGTATTAATTACAATTTCATTATAATTACAGTTTTTCACGAATAAAATAGTTGATCATAATTATTTTAATTGTAAGTATGTAATACAATATATTTCAAGGTAGAGGAGGTGTAAAAATAACATTTCCCATAACCCTTTCGAAATATACTACCTGCTGCTAGTGTTTCACTATTTTTCGAGCTCGCGTGTTTACCCAAGCCGTTTAATTTATTGCATTTCTAAGTTTGTTTCTGCAGGCGAAACGGCTATTTTTTCGTTGTTATAATGGTGTAACAACCTTAAATATGTAAATCAGAGTGCATGTACGAAAATTTAACATTGGAGACCGCCGAACAAATTAAAAATTAAAAACACCCGTCGTTCTTTTTAAATGTCTTCGGGACACGATTATTCACGATCATTACCCACAAGTTCCACCCAGTCCGACCGATATTTATTAAAACAGTTTTATATTTTATTTGACGATTATCGTCTGAAAGAAAAAAAAATGTACTTAAAACTCTAAAATATATTTTAATAATATATTGTAGTATAATATAATACCTAATTAAAAATATTTTAATATTTAATAATACACATCTCAAGTAGCACTCACCTGGGTTGATAACGTCACACGGGAGGACAACGGTGTCATTTGTCACCACTCTGAATCTTCTTCCTTGGGAACCAAATGTCGGCAAAGGATCCGGTTCCGGATTTTGAGTGGGTCTCTTGGGCGAAGCAAAACCTGTGAACAATAATTGAGTTATGTTTTAGTTTTCAGTCAATCAAATTCTAAGTATCGTAACCATATTATAATACATCAAATCACGTCATAACTAATCAGTTGACCAATCTGTTATACATATTTCTAGTCAACAAACAAGTTGTACTAAACAATAGTGTCTGGTACATCAACGTCTCTGGAAAAATTGAATGGAAACGACGTATTACAATTTAGAACATTCAAAAAGATACATTCATTCCTCAACATTTATTTTGTCCCATTAGCAAAACAAAATGATAATACGATACACAATAATATAAATATTATACTAATTATCATTATAAGCCTTAAAGTCGGACAATACCTATTATAGTGTGTTGTGTCGGAAGTGATCAACAATGTTCATGGCGCACACAGTAATATTATAATAAAATGCTTATCGACCATAATACCTTGATCAAAATTCTAGCTCAAACTAACTCGTATCCCTTATTTAAATTACGTGTTAAATGTTTAAGGACTAGCGGGAAATGTACCTATATACGTGCGTACCTTATCCACTGACGGATAGTAATCGTTTTCTGGCGCGGGACGGAGTCAAAACAAATTTCACTGCCCCCC